>NC_056749.1:199056502-199081502 GCF_019279795.1 Protopterus annectens | reverse complement strand
TTAATGATCTAAAGAAATTCCAGTGTAATCTGTATAGGTTCATAAATTCAGAGGTGTTTACTAGGTTAATGACCACAAGGGCCTTTTTAAGCCTAGCCATGCATCCCAAATCTCTAACAAGTTCTGATACCCATGATAACTGTAAGCAGGGATTTGGGAGATGAACCACTTACAAGTTACCTGTGTCTATTAGAGAGATACATGCCAAACCAGGGATTTGAATTTCCATCCAATTGTCCAAGTTGCACTTGAACTCAGATAAGGAGGAACTCAGCTTCACATGGATGGGGAACCTGTGCCATAGACGTGGTAGTCTCTGGGATACATACCTATCTCCCCAGCAGGACCTATTTATTTCACAGGCAAGGTTTAAGTCTTTTGAATGGGTAATTCTGGTGCTGTTTGTTTGGTGGACATACAGGAGATCCATCAGAGTGGGGTCTGACAATGCTCTATATGCCAGGCATAAATCTCCCCTCAAAAGACTATAGGAAACAGAATACAGGGATAGGGCCTTGAGGCAGTCTACATAGGACATTTTAGTTACACCTTGTATTCTTTTAGTGAGGAACCTCTGTGGACATTCCAATTGTTGGATATGCCTGGTTAGGTATATACCAAAGGGGCCATTGTACTTAATGACAGGTCTGATGAATGCCTAATACAGTGGAACAATGACTTCCTTGGACTTGGGTGTCATACCTAAGTTGTGCAATATAGAATAATTTACTCACCACTGTAGACACATGATGGTCAAACGCTAGATTACTATCTGTGTGTCCCTAAGTCCCAGACTACTGGGTCAACTCTAAGAGGTGTGTTGTCAATACGACAGTTACTAGGGATTGATAACTTCCCAAAGGACACTATTATGCATTTCTTGGCATTGTGTTTTAGCCCATGGCTCTGACACCAGTTGTTTGTCTGTGTCAGCCCCTCCTGGAGAACATTTGTGTCAGCATGAGATTCAATGACAGCTCCTAATTTGCAATCATCTGCTAATTTAGTCAGCCAGAGACCAGCCTTGACTTCTGAGAAGTAGATGCCAGAAAGGAGCAGTCCAAGGACTAATCCCTGAGGGACTCCACTTGTGACTGGCCTCTTTGTGGAGGTGGACTCCCCAATTCTAACTTCCTTTGTCCTTTCTGTGAGACAGCTGGCTGTCCACCGGGTGACATATGGGAGTGTACCTAACCTCTTGAGTTTGTCAGCAATGCCCAAGTGGGTATTGTGTCGAATGCCTTGGCCAGGTCAAGGTAGGCAATGTAAACAATTTTGCCCTCATCCATAACCTTGGTGACCTTCTTAAAGAACTCCACTAGGATGAGTTAGCATGATCTGTCCCTGACTAAACCAAACTGAGTTGGGTCCAGTGTCTGGAGGTTTACTATATCTCTGCTGATCATCTCCAGGATAATTCTTTCTATGGGTTTACATAAAGGACTAGTGAGACTTATGGGTTTGTAGTTTCCGGGGTCTGTAGATGGCCCACCTTTGGGCAGAGGGATGACTGTTGCTTTTCTCCATTCATGAGGCACAAAACCTTTTTGAAGGATACAGTTAAATCTAGTAATTTCACAGAAGCTCTGATAGGTCATGTTTCATGCTATTTAGAAGGCATCCTGGGATATTGTCTGGGGCCATTGATGCAGTGTTCTTGGTCTTAGAGAGAGCATTAAGGACCTGTTCCCTAGTGATAGTAGGGGGGAGTTATATTTGATGATATTTCCTGAGGGAAGGTTGAAGGGGAGAGAGGGCTAAAATTGGAGCTGAATTTATCAGCCAGGGGGTTTGCTACGTCTTCTGGCTTAGTATAGCTGGCTCCATGTACAATGAGCTCTGCACACAATTGTGCATTGCCTTTGAGGTTGCGTACATAGGTAAAGAATGGTTTCATAGATTCATAGATTAGTACTAAGCTAAGTGCCCTTGCGAGTCATTTTAAGCCTAGCCAGTTATCCCTTGTGAGACTCAAACCCTGCACCTTGTGTTTGTAAGGCAAACACCTTAACCATTAGGCCACCCTCCCTACAAATATATATACCTTCAATCTGTAAAGATCTTTCCAGTGGTGAGAATCAAACCTTGCACATTGTGATTGAAAGCATTACACCTTAACCTCTCTACCACTTGGCTTTTCAGGTTTGTCATTGGCCAGGGAGGCCAAATTTACCTCAAATTTGGCTTTGGTAGACTTTATTTGTCCTCTGAGTTGTTTGTTTAGTTTGATGAGAGTGCTTTTATCCTGCTGTGTGCTGCACCTCCTAATTTTTGCCATAATTTTCTTTATCCTGTTATACAGCCTATTGATTTTATGCTTCTGCCAGGGTGACTTGCTTTTTGAGTTAGTTCTGTACTTCTTCCTGGTGTGTATATCTGTCTCTATGCAGCTATTAACATACTTGTTACAGGGCTTTTGTGAACAGTTCTGCATAGGCAGCAGTGTTCTTAGGGTTTATGGGGGCTTGAGATTTTGCCAGCTTCTCACTTAAATAGCAGGAAACTTAGAATAGTTCCTGAAAATTCCAAGTTTAGCTGCGGATCCAGGTTTTATTTTTCTTCAAAGGAGACCATTTTGTGGTCTGACCTTACCAGGGAAGGTATTACAGTAGGGGTGTGCAGCACTGTATCATATTAGTGAGGTCCAGAACCAGTACAGGTGCACCCCTAGTCAGTGTATTGACTATCTGGTCCAGGGAGTTTGTGTTTACAAACTCCAGGAATCTCTGTGCATGTATGTTAGGTGTCATGTAGGATTCCCAGTTAATAGTGGAGTAATTAAAGTCACCCATGAATATTCTATTGGTTTGGATGGTTAACATTTCTAATAAGTTTAAATGCATAGTATAGGTTTCCTGGGTCCTAGAGGGGGACCTATAGCTTTCAAGGAAGTTGTATTGGATTTTGCCTATGGTGATTTGAACATGGAACAGCTGAAGTGCATTATCCTGTTTGACCAGCATTGAAGTATATTTGCCTTTGATGTAAACAGAGACACCTCCACCTTTGGTCCCTGCCTGTGAAGTAGCTGGCCTAAATGACTGGAAGGCATTATAACCTAGCACTGTTGGTATGCTCTACGTGGCTTTAAACCCTGTCTCAGTGACCGCACAGACATCAGCATTTTCCAGGGTAAAGAGAGCTTCTAGGGAGTGGAGTTTTTGTTTAGATTTCTAGCATTGAGCAGTAATACCTTTAGATTTTTTTGGTTTTGATTGGTTATGTCAGAAGTACTTTCAGTGTGGCATTGTCTAAGGAAGGCACTATGAGGGAAGACAATATTTTAGCTAATATTCAAAAGCCTAGAGAGGAGATGTGCAGACTGTGCCAAAAGTAAATACTGCCAGCCCAGCTATCTGGAATTTTATAAATAATTCTGTCATTTCTGAACAATTATATGATTTATACAGAAGTGTGTGTAAAGTAGTGAGCTAAAATTTAACCACAGCATGCCCTATTGGAATAGAGCAGGAATGTACCTGCACTATTGTGACTGTTTAGATGCATATGTTTAATGGAAACTGGAACACATGAGGATAACTTGAAAAAAATTCAGAGAAAATAGTTGAAATTAAATTGTTTTATAACCACGTAATAAAAGAGATGTCTCTCAGTTTCAGTGCAGTAGCAGACACAATGTCTAGCACTAGAATTTTTTTGTATTGTCTTGAAAGAGAGGTAATTACTATGTTTAAGATGCAGACGTGTTTAATTGTTTTATGACTTCCAGGTTCTGCAAACATCTGAGAGATATGCATTTTTCATAGGGAGATGCTAAAAGTCTGTTAGTTTCTAACAAAGAGGGTTTAGCTTGGGAACTGAAGTCAGGTGAAAAAAAGGGATGTCATACAAGCTAACACTGTAGTAATAGTTGATATTAATTTAACAACTCTCTCAGAGTGTGAATTTTGTATTTTGTCTTTGACCTAACAACATCAGCTGGAAACATCCACTCACCTCTGCACTTGCCTTGCTGTAAGTAATTTTTAGGGCACGGTAACTCTTTTATATTCAGATAGGAAAAGAGTAAAATGTAGCTTAGATGTTTTCTTTATCTATTTGAGACTATCCAGAAAATGTTTTTTTTTAAATATTTCCTTTGATTTTGAACTCTGATGTAACTGATTACTCACTGAGTATTGTCTTGTTCTTTTATTATTTATTATTAAATATATTTAAATCTTTTAGTTGTGGCTGGTCTGTTTAGAGATATTTAAACTCTTAGAGTACTTGCATATCTTTTGGTAACACTGTACAGGTCACTCCTAAATAGCCTTTCTCTTGATCAGACTACCATTTTGGATTAATAGTAACATTACACAGTAGAATTCGACACCCCTAGCTAAGGGCCTTAAAGTAGCTGATAAGAGTTGGCTGGTAGCAGTGAAAACTACCTTATACTCTGGGCAAAAGGGGGCATAGCTGGTAAACCTGTGCCACCCTTTTCCAGGTGTGTGTGTGTGTGTGTGTGTGTGTGTGTGTGTGTGTGTGTGTACGGCTTGATTACTCAAATAGCAGAGCATGTGATGAGTAGGACTCGAAGAGGGAAAATGTGAGATTCATTTTTTTCCCTACCTTTTCCTTTCCTCCAAGTTTGTGTGAACTTGAATATCATGTACATAGCGGTCAGGAGTATGGCGTATTACCCCACACTGCAGTGTGCCGATAGGCTTGAAACCTTCAAAAAGGCATTGCTTTATGTGTTTTGTAATGTTTGCAGACTTTGCAGACAATCACTTAGATCAGGATGTAATGTGTGTAGATTTTGAATGGCACGTGATAGTGTGCTGATTAAATAGTACAGTATCTCTCAAAACTGGCTCCTGTGATGCTGTCACCACTGTTATTATTTCTGATTTTGCCACTGCTTGTCTGACTAGTGCAAGTGTGAAAAGCATTAGTAGTATCTTACTGTTTCTGCTAGTACTTTGCAGTGGCTGCTTTTGATACTCTTAGCATTACTGTTTCTGCTATCATTGCTTCAAATACCTTACAAGCTGAAAATGAATGTCATTGGTCAAGATTTTCTGAAAAAGGAAAAAAAAACAATATATATATAAACCAGAAAAGGTGTGGCGATGTACTAACGGCTTTTTTACTCAATTCCTATACAGCCACAACCGCAAAGGCAGAAGTGCTAAAGCCGCTTTATCCATACTGTTTAGCTTGTTTAAGACACATTAAATCATTACTGTTCTTAAAAAAATCTCACAGGTGTTGATTAGCTTTGTCTGCGTTTCAGTTTTTTAGATGTTTTTGTTTTTCATTGTACATGGTCACTTTTCCAGGAAGGTGTTAGACAATTGATTTGATGTATACATGTTTCTATGTCACTCGTTTTTGAATCTTTTCCTGAAAGCCACTTATCTGAGAGGAACTCTGATCTTAGTATTTAAAATGTATGCTGTGGAATAACATAAATGCAGGATTTCATTGAGTAACATAAATGCAGAATTATTAACCTTTAGTCAAAACTATGCCAAAAAGTAGCTTAATCTCATTATTAAACAGTGATTGTAGACTGGCATTTAATTTTCCAAATTCATTAATTATGCATACAGTGGCTAACCTATTTCTATGTGAGCACAAAGGAAAGGAAAAATAAGACTAAAATATATGCTATACTGCTCAGTATGAGCAATGAGGTATAAGTAAAACTATATTTGAGAATTATGTGACCACTCCTTCAACTAGGTAATGTAGAACTCCTTGATACAGTTACGTTCAAGTATACTTGTAAATAGTACAACAGAAGCTGCATGTTATAAGCCTGATGTATTTGCTACATCAACCTTACAGATTTTGAGTAGTTCAAATAGGTTCATAGGTAGGTACTAGGCTATTGGCCGTAGGGCTTATATAAGCCTAGCCAAAAAGGTACCCTGGCTTTCCCCACCCAAGAAAATTATTTTCCTGTGCTCCTGTCGAGCAGAGCCACAGAAGTGATCCCCAGGGTGATTTCCTATTTCCCATCCAATCATCAAGATTTTTCTTGAACACTACTAATGAGGAGCTTTGTTTGATATATATAGGTAGTTTGTTCCAGAGTATGGGTAGTCTCTGGGACAGGAATCTATCCCTCGAGCATGTTCTGTTTATTGTGGTGACAAGGTTTAGGTCCCTAGAGCTTATAGCTCAGAGGGATTGGGATTTCTTTAAGTGGAGTATGTCCAACAGCTCTGGGTTTGACATAGCTTTGTATGTTAGGCTGGTAATCCTCTTTGCGAGGTATTTCTGCAGCCTTTCCAGTTGTTGTAGATGTCTTGTGAGGTACATACCAAAAGGAGCGTTATACTCTATAATGGGTCTAATGAGGGACGAGTAGAGGGGAACAATAGGTTCATAGGTAGGTACTAGGCTATCTGCCCAAGGGCATTTTTAAGCCTAGCCAGAGTGTGTCGGCTTTCGCCGCCCCATTGATTAATTAACTAAGCCTCCATCAAGCAGAGCCAATGAAGTGATCCCAGGGGTGTATTTTCTGTTACCCATCCACTCGTCCAAGCTTCTCTTGAGTGTTAGTGAGGAGCTCTGCCTAATGTAGTTAGGAATTTTGTTCCAAAGCATGGGGAGTCTCTGTGACAGGAATCTATCCTTCCAGCATGTTCTATTTATTGCTGTGTTGAGGTTTAGCTCACCAGAGCGCGTGGCTCGCAGTTACTTGGAGCATGTCTATCAATTCTGCGTTGGACATGGCTTTGTAAGTCAGGCAGAGATCACGTCTGAGTATGCAATATGCCACTGAGTATAGGTGGAGTTTTTTCAGTCGGGCTGCATAGGACATATGTTTGAGGCCAGTAATCCTCTTGGTGAGGTGCTTTTGTGGTCTTTCCAGCTGTTGGAAGTGTCTTGTGAGGTACATCCCAAATGGGGCTTTGTACTCTATGATGGGTCTGATGAGTGATGAGTAGAGGGGCACTATAACCTCTTTATTTCTAGATGAGAACCCCTTAGTAATTAGATGGGCCACATAGAAGGATTTCCTAACTACTTTGGCAATATGATTGTCAAAGGAGAGATTACTATCTACCTGGGTCCCCAGATCTCTTATTACCTCTTCTATATTAAGGGGGCTGCCGCCTATGTGGTAATTCATGGGTGTTTTGTTCATAGGTTGGTTCTAGGCTATCAGCCCTAGGGCCTATACAAGCCTAGCCATAACAATTTCCTGGCTATTTCTTCCCACACTATTTACTTCCCTGGACCCCTGTCTAGCAGGGCAACTGACGTGATCCCTGGGGTGAATTTCCTTTCTCCCATCCAATAGTCAAGGTTCCTTTTGAAGAGGGCCAGAGAGGCACTCTGCTTGACATGTATGGGCAATCTATTCCAGAGTCTGGGGAGTCTCTGGGTCAGGAACCTATCCCTCCTCATGTTTTGTTTATTGTGATGACAAGGTTTAGATCACTGGAGTGTGTGGCTCTGAGGGATTGGGATTTCTTTAAGTGTAGCATGTCCAACAGCTCTGGGTTTGACATGGCCTTGTATGTTAAGCAGAGATCGCCTCTGAGTAGACAATATGTGACAGAGTATAGCTGGAGTTTTTTAAGGTGGACAGCGTAGGGCATCTGCTTTAGGCCTGTGATTCTTTTAGTGAGGTATTTCTGTGGCCTTTCCAGTTGTTGCAGATGTCTTGAGAGGTATATACCAAATGGGGCGTTGTATTCTATAATGGGTCTAATGAGGGATGAGTACAGTGGGACAATGACCTCCTTTTTTTCTGGATGAAAACCCCTTAGTGATGAGGTGTGCCACATAGAAGGATTTCCTGACCTCTTTTATCCTGGATGAGAAACCTCCTGTGATGAAGTGTGCCACATAGAAGGATTTCCTGACTATTGTGGCGATGTGATTATCAAAGGAGAGACTGCTGTCCACCTGTGTCCCAAGGTCTCATACTTTTGGTGTTAAACTACTGCTTATGTGGTAGTTCATGGGTACAGAGTTTTTACCAAAGCAGATGACAATGCACTTTTTGGCATTGAGCTTGAGTCCATGGCTTTGACACCAGGCATCTGTCTCAGTGAGGACCTTTTGTGGGATGTCCACATCATTAGGAGTTTAGATTATGGCTCCTAGTTTGCAGTCATCTGCAAACTTCATTCGCCAAAGACCTTCTGTGTTAGCCTGTACTTCGGAGAAGTAGATATCACACACGAGAGGACCCAGGACTGAACCCTGTGGTACTCCACTTGTCACTGGTCTGAAGATGGATTTGAAGTCTGCTACTTTCACAGTGTGGGTTCTGTCAGTGAGCCAGTTGGCAGCCCATCTTGTGACATAGGTATTTATACCTAGTTTAGTGAGTTTATCTATAATTCCAGAGTGGGGGATGGTGTTGAAAGCCTTGACGAAATTTAGATAGGCTGTGTGAACCACCTTACCCTCATCTATAGCTTTGTGAACCACCTTACCCTCGTCTATAGCTTTGGTTACTGCTTCAAAGAAGTCTATCAGGTTTAGGAGACATGATCTGCTTTTTACAAATCCGAACTGGGTGGGGCCCAGAGTTTAGACATTACCAGTGTCTTTGTTTATAAGTTCCATGATGATACGTACCATAGTCTTGCAGACCAAGCTCATCAGGCTAATGGGGGGGGTTGTTCCCAGGGTCCGTGGTGGCTTCCCCTTTGTGAAGTGGAATAACTATTGCTGTGCGCCTTTCAGTGGGCACAAAGCCTGAGGTGAGGCTATGATTGAACATGGTACTTAGGTGGGGTGCCAGTTCGTTCTGTAGTTCTTGTAGAATGCAGCCTGGCATGTTGTCAGGTCCCATGGATGCTGTATTATTGGATTTGGAGAGTGTTTTTTTCCATGTGCAGCTGTGATTCTTCGGTTATAGAGATGGGCCCCTTAGGGGGTGAGGGGTGGTAAAGTTAGCAGTGAACCTATCTGCCAGGATGTTGGCAATATGAGTTGGTTATGTATATTTAATGTCATTGTGCTGTAATTCAGAGCAGATCTGAGTGCAGCCATTGAGGTTCTTGACATAGCTATAGAATGCTTTGTGGTTGTCTTTAGAATCAGTGGCAATTTTGTTTTTGTAAATTAGTTAGGTAGATTCACTGAGAGTAAGCAAACGATTAAATATCTTATTTGAAACTTAGACTAATGCTTAGGCTTTAGAATGGCATTTACCACATGCACACACCAAGCTACTTTCCAAATGCTAAGTGGAGAACACTTAGTAAAAAATATAGCAGTAACGTATGTGCCTAAAATAATATAATTCAAATGTATAGGGCCTGATTAATGATAAGAGGGCAATAACAAATAATTTAGTCTGGAATGTCGTCAGGTACCACATACATGCACAAGGTATACTGTAGCTGAGCCAGGAGTGGCCTTAGGTCTACTGGTGTCCTATGCAAAAGGGCTCCATGGCACCCCCACCACACCACCTGGTGCTCCCATCCTGGTCTACTTACACCAAATAAATATTGGAAAATCGCCCTTGCTACAGTTGCAACAGTTTCTTTCTTCTGTTGTATAGTTTGTGTATGGCAGGGGACCACCAGATTGGCTTCCTTTTTTTGGAGAATAGCATCTTGGTTCTGTTAGGGATGGCACGATCCATGCACTCGTGTAAGTGCTTATAAAGTGCATTTGTGTTGGATTCAGCAGTCATACCTTTATTGTCCTATGCAAAAGGGCTCCATGGCACCCCCACTACACCACCTGGTGCCCCCATCCTGGTCTACTTACACCAAATAAATATTGGAAAAGCACCCCTGCTAGAACAGCGCCTAGTTGGCCTATGCCTAAGGCCAGCTATGAGCTAAGCTAAGCAATATCAGTAGCAGTACGAGTTCTTAAACAATGCAAAATTATAAGTTAAGTGACATGAATAGCATAACTGACACTGTTAGGCAGTTTAACTAACCACAACAAATACTGAGCAAACTCAGCAAAAGTGAAGAAATAAAAAACGACACTAAGCTTCGATCCAGATATTTAATCCACTTTAGCACCTCGGCAAAATAGCCTTCAATAAGTGATACAAAATACAACTAAAAAATCTTCCCTTTATATACCCACCCAACTTCAATTAACAAATAATTAAGCAATAAAACAATTAAATTAAACACTTCCAGTCCCGCTCCAGATTGAGTCCTACTGGAGCAAGAGTGTTACTCTGGTTTAGGTAGGTGGATCAACACTTCACAAACCTAAACTGATTTGTGTTGAGAGATTTTTAGGTTGTTAATGTCTTTGTTTATGAAGTCTATAGTGATATGTTTCACAATCTTTCAGAGAAACCTAGTCAAGCTTATTAATCTATACTTGCTACCATTTGTGGTGTTGCTACCTTTATGAAGGACAACCAGTGCTCTTCATACCTCTCAATTTCTTAACACAAGAAATCTGTACGAAGCCTAAAATAATGTGGGGACAAAGGCCAAAAGATAGGGACAGATTGTTCTTGTTCATTTAGAAAGCAGTTAGAATAACAGGATTTGTGTTAACATGCATTTTCTGCAGGATATGAAGTCTGAAACTCAGATATATGTCATTATTTAGTGACTTCATTCCTCCATAATTTACCATAAAACCACAGATTTTATGAGGAACAGACCACATATTTGAGGCAAAAATCTGGACATTCTGCAAAAATCTGTACTTCAACAAAGCATTAGTTTAAGGGTGTACACACTTATGCAACCTGCTTATTGTATGTTTTTTATTGTTTATATTGTTCCCCTAACAGATTTGTTTGTTTTTCAATTGAATTGTACAGGTTATAAGTCATATTAAAGGTGGGAAAAGTTTTGAAATGATTTATTGTGGCCTCATTTTTTTATATCACAAAAACCTGTCATTTTAATAGGCAATGTTTACAGTTTTTATATCCACTATACACACACACACACACACACACACACACACACGTATCTGTGTGTGTGGGACGGTGTACATTTGTGTGTGTATATTAGTGTGTGTTTATACATTTTACAAATCATCAAAACCCCACATCAGCAAAGACGACATCGTCAGGACAAGAATATTGAAATCCCATTTCCACAAGCAAGCTGAACAACGAAGAGTAAGTAACCTGTTGTGTATGACAATGACCTTTGTCCTTTTCCCAACTGTAGTGCCATCTCGGAGTTGTTATAGTTACTGAATGGGTTAGGGATGGTGTGATTTAGATTTTGTTTCTATTTGAGTAATTGCTTACTTACCCTGGGAAGATCTTTTTCTGCTGGTTCGCTTGAAATGGGATTTCAAAATTCTCATCTCAACAATCTCGTCTTCAATGATGTGTGGTTTTGATGATTTGATGTGTGTGTGTGTGAGTGTGTATATATATATATATATATATATATATATATATATATATATATATATATATATATATATGTATATATATATATATATATATATATATATATATATATATATATATATATATATATATATATATATATATATATATATATATATATATGTGTATATGTGTATATGTAAAAGCTCTACAGAATCCTGAAAGACCAAAATCCTGAAGCCCACATTCCAGAAAACTCAAAATACTGAAAACATACAGGATACCAACACTTACTATATATTCCAGTGCAAGTACATACAGAAACAAATAAAACACAAACTATATTACTTGTATCCATTAATTACAGGTGTAATGATACTATTCTGCATGTATAAGGACACCGTACACCTAACCATCAGTTCTGCATACAGGGACCCTGTGTCCATTAATTACAATTGTAATGACACTATTCTGCATGTATATGGACATACTACACCCACCCATCAGTTTTACATACAGGGACCCTTTATCCATTAATTGCATGCATAATGACCCTACTCTACATATATAAGGGCACCCAGCCATCAGCTGTACATTCATGGAACCTGTATCCACCCGTTACACTTGTAATGACACTGTTCTACTGTTCTACACACACACACACACACACATACATATCTATATATATATATATATATATATATATATATATATATATATATATATATGTAAGGACATCCTATACCCATCTGTCAGTTCTGCATTACGGTTCCCTGCATCCAATAAGTTAAAGGTGTAATGGCACTATTCTGCATGTGCATGGACACCCTACACCTAGCCATCAGTTCTACATACAGTACCCTGTTTCAATTATTTACAGGTGTAATGACTATATTATGCATGTGTAAGGACAGCCTACACCCAGTCATTACAGGTGTGATGAGACTATTCTACATGTATAAGGGCACGGTACACCCAGCCATGTCAACCTCTGTTTCTCAACTCTTCTCTTGGGCAGCTATTTGTGTTTCCTGACTTTCACTGAACTTATTTTTTCACATCTGTTCCAAGTGTGTTGCAAGCCTATAAATAGGGCTCTTATGACTGTATACATAGCTTTATTATGATTTTCTGCATATATCAATCTGCACTGAAAATTCAGTTTCTTGAAGTTTGTTACATTAACCAAAAATTGACTAAATATATAAAAAAATAGTTGCATAATTCTAGTTTGTGGTAAGAGAAGCCCAAGTCAAATGGTCTGCATGCTAATTACTCTACAATTACTACAGTCATCCTTGGCTTTCTGTTAAGTGTTTTTCATCTTGTACATACTGGATTAAACAATGGGTGCCAGCAGAGGTGAAAATGGTCATATTCAACTTGATGAGGTGCTAAGTGCATTGGTTTCTGGATTGGCATTGACTTTCATTTCACTGAATGAGACATTGAAATGCTAAGCTGTTAAAAATGTCTTTTGCAATTGAATGCATGCATTTATCTGAATGTGTTAACCAGTGTTATCTATTCATGCATTTATTACAAAGTAGTAAAGTCAGATCTTGTCTAGGTGCATCATGTGGAGAGACAAGACTTGGCTTAATTGTTTGGGGGTAGGTATGCTGTTTTATGAAATAATATGTGTGTCACTTTATACAGAATTCTGCTTAGTTGTGGAAGTTACAGTCATAACGGAAGGTTGGACAAGAGATTATTGTAGTCTTTTTTTATTAAATTAATACTGTTTTTTTAACAATATTACTTTTTGTGGTTGGTGATATTGGGATTAGAAATGACTGTCATGATTTGCTATAGGTGACTTGAATTTTGAAGTAAGTTTTACAGATAATGGCAATATTCTGCTGGTTAAGCTGTTCTGTAGAGTCTGTACAAGCCATCTGGAGAAGCAGTCAACATTGTAGGAGATGGTTGATCAAAGAATTAATGGGATTTTTTAGACTAGACACTTGGACATTACAGGTAAGTGAACATTTTTATGTTTGGGAGATTCTAATTTGGACTGTGTGTTATTGATGTCATCTCTTGTGTTTGGCTTTCATTACTGGAGAAATTTAAGTGGACAGTACGTATTTGATGTACTTGTTTCCATCTTGCATGGTTTATATAGTGTAAAGCTTTGTATTATAGGTTTAATTCTACACAGGTTCCTAGTTTTCCGGCACTCTGAGTGTGCAGTAATTTAGGTGTGTGTTTGTGTTAATAGAGACATGTTATCTCCATTGCATAGTGGTTATTTTTTACTGATGACGTGGGAGTCCTATTTTCTAGGAGATTCGCCATGTTTGTTTCGCTTTGCTCTGCTGGGTTTGAGCTCAACCTAGAAGATGTGGGCATTGTTGAAGGTTTTAGTGTGGCTTAGTAGTTATGTATTTTTTATACAACATTTATTGTGTTTTCCTTTTGTGGATAGTGACAGTAAGTTTAAAATTAGTTTTGTTGTGGGGTGCTGTATGTGAAAGTGATTATGGCCACGTTTTATTGCTCAAATACTAGGTTGTTTTTTTCTGCTGGCTCAATTGAAGCAACAGTCCACTTCACACATAGATATGGCTCCAGTGAGACACTCTTGTACATGCTTAGAAGCTTACTGTAGGATGATACAGGTTAGATAGACATGGCTCCAGTGAGACATTCTTGTACATGCTTACAAGCCTACTGTGGGATGCTACAGGTTAGTTGTATGTTTTTATGTACATGTTTACAAGCCTACTGTAGGATGCTACAGGTTAGTTGTATGTTTTTATGTACATGTTTACAAGCCTACTGTAGGATGCTACAGGTTAGTTGTATGTTTTTAGGTACATGCTTACAAGCCTACTGTAGGATGCTACAGGTTAGTTGTATGTTTTTAGGTACATGCTTACAAGCCTACTGTAGGATGCTACAGGTTAGTTGTATGTTTTTATGTACATGTTTACAAGCCTACTGTAGGATGCTACAGGTTAGTTGTATGTTTTTATGTACATGCTTACAAGCCTACTGTAGGATGCTACAGGTTAGTTGTATGTTTTTATGTACATGCTTACAAGCCTACTGTAGGATGCTACAGGTTAGTTGTATGTTTTTATGTACATGCTTACAAGCCTACTGTAGGATGCTACAGGTTAGTTGTATGTTTTTATGTACATGCTTACAAGCCTACTGTAGGATGCTACAGGTTAGTTGTATGTGTATGTTTCTATGTACATGCTTACAAGCCTACTGTAGGATGCTACAGGTTAGTTGTATGTTTTTATGTACATGCTTACAAGCCTACTGTAGGATGCTACAGGTTAGTTGTATGTTTTATGTACATGCTTACAAGCCTACTGTAGGATGCTACAGGTTAGTTGTATGTTTTATGTGCATGCTTACAATCCTACTGTAGGATGCTACAGGTTAGTTGTATGTTTTTATGTACATGCTTACAAGCCTACTGTAGGATGCTACAGGTTAGTTGTATGTTTTATGTACATGCTTACAAGCCTACTGTAGGATGCTACAGGTTAGTTGTATGTTTTATGTACATGCTTACAAGCCTACTGTAGGATGCTACAGGTTAGTTGTATGTTTTATGTACATGCTTACAAGCCTACTGTAGGACGCTACAGGTTAGTTGTATGTTTTATGTACATGCTTACAAGCCTACTGTAGGATGCTACAGGTTAGTTGTATGTTTTATGTACATGCTTACAAGCCTACTGTAGGATGCTACAGGTTAGTTGTATGTTTTTATGTACATGCTTACAAGCCTACTGTGGGATGCTACAGGTTAGTTGTATGTTTTATGTGCATGCTTACAATCCTACTGTAGGATGCTACAGGTTAGTTGTATGTTTTTATGTACATGCTTACAAGCCTACTGTAGGATGCTACAGGTTAGTTGTATGTTTTTATGTACATGCTTACAAGCCTACTGTAGGATGCTACAGGTTAGTTGTATGTTTTATGTACATGCTTACAAGCCTACTGTAGGATGCTACAGGTTAGTTGTATGTTTTTATGTACATGCTTACAAGCCTACTGTAGGATGCTACAGGTTAGTTGTATGTTTTTATGTACATGCTTACAAGCCTACTGTAGGATGCTACAGGTTAGTTGTATGTTTTTATGTACATGCTTACAAGCCTACTGTAGGATGCTACAGGTTAGTTGTATGTTTTTATGTAACATGCTTACAAGCCTACTGTAGGATGCTACAGGTTAGTTGTATGTTTTTATGTAACATGCTTACAAGCCTACTGTAGGATGCTACAGGTTAGTTGTATGTTTTTATGTACAGATTATTTTGATTCTCTTTCATTATTTATGTCAAATCTTGAATTTGGAGTTTATGTTGTAGGAAGAAATAGGTATGACTGATGCATTCAGTGCATTGTTGTGCCATGACTTGTACATAACTAGTAGATTCATATGTTTATACTAGACTAATGACCATCAGAGTCTTTACAAGTCCAAAATCATGTATAATTCACATTAGTAGGAGGAAAATGGATTTTCATCAACATGGATTTCCTAAAGACTGACTGTAATGTCTGACATTATGGACCAACTGTAGTCTTCAGTGATTTACCAGAAGATGTAAACATTTTATAATGAGAAGCGTAAATAATATGAGGCAAAATGAGCGATAGTTGAGCATTATGAAGTAGTTAATGACCAGCAATGTTGCTTTCTTATTTTTTCAGTCTGATGATTTTTCTTGTGGTGTGGGTGGACAGTTATTTCCACAGATTTCCTTATCTGTGTGTAATTTTTATTTTGTTTTTTGGCTGGGTAGTTGTTGCAATCATAACTTGTATATCAGATTGTATTGTATTATATTAGTGGGGTGTAGGCAGGGGAAGCATTTGTAAGGACAAGGTCATACATGTTATTTGTTTACTGAAGTGTGACTACCAGGAAAGTCTAACTGAGTAGGTGTCTGTTTTTATCTAGATAAAGTTAGGAAGTGAGTGAAAAGGGCAAGTAAGGAGGTGTAAGGTATGATTAGGAACTTGTTCATATTTCGGAATATCATTATCCTGAGGCTGAACAAAAACCGAGACAGATTTTGGCGGTTATCTAACAGTGTAGTACCTCGCGGGCGGTACTGTGCAGGTTAGGGCGTGTCCATATTGATTGGCAGGTCAGCGCACATTTGAGTGACACTGAGTGTTCCCGTTTTGCCTGAATAAGTAACCTGCCAAATATTGCACTCTGTGAATAACAATAACCGCTAATCATATGTAGGGTTGCCACCTTTTCAAATGCCCAAGGTGGGCTTAGTCTGTTTCTTATAACATTAGGTGTTTCGGATACAGAGTTTTATGCAACTATTACATAAAGTATAGGAAATAATTTTGCCCTAAAATCTCAGGACATTTGCCATTTTTACAATTTTTTTGCAGGACACAACTGCCCAAAGAGGGGACTGTCCCTCACAAAGTGGGACAGGTGGTAACCCTATATGGTCTGTTTCTCGTATATTTTGTGATTTCCTGGTAAAGCACTGAAGATTAACGTCATTAAATAATGACATACATTTGAGTTTCAGATGGCATTTCCTTCAGAAAAGGCATGTTAACACAAATCCTGTATGAGTAAGATTTTGTCGCCATAATTTTAAGTTTTCTCCAGACTCCAGATTTTTTGTATTAAGAGCTCCAGAGGTATGCTTTGCATCCTTCATCATGGTGACAAACAAGAGAGAAAGCCACACACACCATATAGGTCTTTGCTACCTTGAAATATACGAGTTACTGCACGGTATCTCTTTTGATTCCACTTACAGATAAAACTTCACTTTTTTATGCCAACACAAATATATTTGCAAGTTTTTTTAAACATCTGCATTAATCAATATGTTTTCTTTATTGTGCCATAAAACTAAATTCATTCTAGCTATGTGATCATCCAGGACAGGCTAAGATGTACTTATTTATTTGCTAGTCTTATAGTACAGTCCTTATATGGACGTCTGCAGTCCCAGAAAATATTTAATAGTGCAAATACTCTACATTTACAGAAGTAATGCTTTTCGGTCTTCCCAATGTTAAAGTAACTTACTGTGGCACGTTCCACATTAGAAACAATTAAATTTTTTGCAAAAGGCATGAAAATGCTTTTTATTGACATCGAAATGTATAAAACACAAAAAGAAAGTAGTAAAAAGCCTTTGATTGCGATCGGTTGAATAACCATGTAAAACCTGATTAACCGATAATAACCAATCGCAATCAAAGGGTTTTATACATTCCAATGCCAATAAAATGCTTTTTACTGCTTTGTTTTATTAATCTGGTGTAAGCTACATGACCGCTAATTACTATTAACATAGCTTGGTAAATTGTCGGTGTTTAGGGGCAGGGTTTGCTACTGCACATCCTGCGAGGTACTACACTGTTAGATAACCATTTTGGCTAAGAACTATTTCTGAATGGTTTTGAAGTACTGAAGGGAGGGTATTGATCTGATGGATATAGGTAAGGAGTCCCAGGCCATGGCAACATGGTATAAATGTTGATCAAGCCCTGCAAATTTGATAGGGGTGTGGACAGAAAGGGTTTTCCTCACTTAATGATAATGATGGAGTACATAGTTGTACTGAACCATATTTAGTGCTAGACAAGCAGATTATTGCTGGCTAATGTTGTAGGTGGGAAGAAGCTGTGTATATGTTAGTTGAGTAGTGAGTTCTGAAAGTGTCATTTGCTGCAAATGTAGCCACTTTGTTATAGCATTGCTCAAATTTTGCTTTTTATGCTGCCTGGAAGTTAATAAGAATGGGTGCTCCATAAAATAGTGAGGAAACGTTCTAAGTAGTGGAACATATAGCTTTAGTTGTGTTGGTGAGAACTTTTTAGACTCTGTAAAGCAGTGCAAGTTTTTGTTGATTTTTTTTTTTACAGTTTTGTATGTGCATTTCAAATGTAAGATTATAGGTTCATAGGTAAGGTTATTACTACGCTAGCTGCTCTTGCAGGCCATTTTATCTAGCTAATTTCCCTTTTTGTGTTGGAACATATTCTTTCCCACTTGGTTATAGATTGGCCTTACCCATGGTTGATAATTACATATTACCCTAATGAGAATAACTGGGATCATCCCATAGATAATTTGAGTGGGCCTATGCATATGTAAAGCATTTAGGAGCTGCATCTGCCCATTGGTAGTGCATGGGGCAGTTCTGGGGTAAATTGTCTGTTTCCCATGCATATATCTAAGTTGCACTTGAAAATGGACAAGGATGAGCTGTGTTTCAGGTGGGTGAGGAGTCTGTTCCACAGTGGCAGTATCACCTGCGAGATATACCTGTCCCTCCAAACTGTTACTGTTGCAGAAGAGGTTTAGATACCTAGGTAAAGTATTTATGATGCCATTGGACTTATTGATGTGTATTAAAACCATGAGTAATAGGTCAGAGGATGCCTTGTATGCCAGCCGAGTATAGTTACAGGGGCTGCAGTCGGTCCATGAAGGATGTGTTGTTTAGGCCTTCCATCCTTTCAGTGACATTGTGGGAGCTCAAGTTGTTGCATGTGTCTGAACAGATACATGCCAAAGAGGGCATTATGTGCAATAACTGGCCCAGTGAAGGCTGAGTAAAGGGGATCAATGACATCTCTAGACCTAGACACAATCCCTTTGTTTATAATCTGTGCAATAGAGGAGGACTTTCTTATAACAACAGCCATATGTTGATCAAATGTTAAGTCAATGTCCACATAAATTCCCAAACCCTGAACAACTGGGTCAAGTCTTAGGGGCAAATTGTCAGTGTGATTTATTCCCAGGTATAGATGACTTCCCAAAATATACAGTAATGCAGTTTTGGTATTTACTTTTAGACCATGATTTTGACACCAGTATTCGAGACAAGCCTCCCTGCAGGGATGGCCATATCATTTCAGGAGTCAGTGACTTCTCCAAGATTGCACTCATCTGCAAACTTAGAGGTTATCATCCACTTTTGTTATTCAGTATTACTTACAATCATCCCATATCCTGCCTCATTATTTGCTATTAGAAGTGACTTCTGATGGTGTTTTATTAAGTGAGAGGATTTTGAATGTTGTTTTTCATGAGACAGCCCTGAGGGAAATGGTAGTATTTTGGGGGTGGGGGTGAGCATGAATTGTGAGTTGCAAAGCCATGTTATAGTGTCTGTTACAGTTTCCTGAGTACTTTTTTGGAGATGTGCCAAGTTATCTGATACACGTATGAGTGTGAATTCACCAGTGTATTGCATTAGGGAAGCCTGTGGTGTACATTTAGTGGAAGGTGCTGGTGTGTTGAGGAGTAGACCAAGGATAGAGCCTCATGGTACACTGGTAATGACTGAGAGGTATGGTGAGAGGGCAGGGTACCATTGTACTGACTGAAACCTGTTGGAAAAGTAGGTTTTGAACCATAGAAGGGTGCTCTGTGATAGACCTAATATAGACATTTGAAGTAGAATTTTGGTGTGACAAAATGTGTTGAAGGCTTTAGACAAGTATAGAAATAAGGGGTTGAGTAGTTTGTCATTATCTCTTTCTTTATTAACAGTATCTATAAGGGTTAGAGGTGAGTGTTCGTTCTATGGGAGGTGTGGGATACACAGTTTGATTCTGAATTTGGGGCAATTGGCCTACTATTCTCCCATGAACCTAAGACCACTTTAGGTCGAATGTTAGTGATGTCTGTTAAATTTTCTAATTTGTGTATATAATGTGGGATTGTTTCCAAAGAAAAGGGGGCATGAGATTCCTAGACTGACATATTCATAAGGATTGAGATGAGACAGGCAATGCTATTGGCTGCTATTTTAAGGTACCAACTTGGAAGGTCATCAGCTGAAGCTGAATATGGTTTGAGTTGTTTTACATGGAATGAGGGACCTGGTTTGAAGGTGAAAGTGGATGTAGTGAAATATGGTTGTTGGGCAGGGTTGGGATTGGATGTGGGAATTCTTGGTTAGGAACACTATACTATCTATGAAATAAAAGATGAATTCTATTGCAGGTTTGAGTGGCAAGTTTTTGGGAGAAGCATTAGGGTTGAATTTTTGACGAGGATGCCAGATGTCTTTAATAGATTACTGGAATCTTTATAGGGTTGGGTTAACTATAGTTCAGAGTGTTGTTCGGTATAGTTGTTTTGCCTTCATTTATTTTCTTTTTATTACAGATGCGGAGCATTCTGAAGTTTGAGATATTGTGATGTTTTGTATTTCTACCACTCTTTCCACACTTTTTCTTTATCCTGCATTAGCATTCTACTCTTTTGAGATAGCCAAATTGCATTATTTGCTTGTAGTGTCTTCCTTCCAGGGGTTGTAAGGCTATTTAGAAGTTGCTTTGAATTCATTTAAAGCTTCCTGTAAGGATAGGATTTTTGGGTATTCCAGTTAAAAGACAATAGGGTAGTATTGCATAACTCTGAATTAAACTTGGACAGGTTGCATATTGTTTTATAGACATGCCATTTAAGTGGATGTATCAGATGTATGGTTTAATTTCACCAAAACTGTTGGGTTTCTAATACCGTTATGAGACTGGTCCCCATTCCTAAGTCAGGGTATAGTTAAAGTTCATGAAATTAGTATTGCTTCAATCTTTGTTATCCAAAAGTGTTATTCGTAGCACCCACAATAGGGCCATAATTGATTCCTGCAATTCATACGGAGTTACATTAATGGGTAGCATATCTAAAAAATGACTTTAGTTTTTTTTTTTTAATTTGATCCATTGCTCCTACTGCTGCTATTGGAACTGCCTCAGCATTTTTTCTCAACATTGCTCTCATTTCTGCATGCAAATCTTGAGATTTTATGACTTTGTATCTTGGTGTATATAAAACACTGTAAAGGCAATGTGCAGCAATTTCAATGATCAATGCTCCTTTTTAGTTTTTAATGAACTACTATAACTGGTGTTCCTGTACCTACTTTTTTGGACTGTTGGCAATGGCTGATCCAGTCTGATGCACACTTTATCATTCTCTGTAATACTTTGTGGTTCATGTTCCCAAAGCTTCTCACCTACTTCTGTATTGTGGTGTTCGCACAATCCTCAATGGAACAGTCTTGCTACACTATTGCATCTTTCAGCGTATAGACCAACTGCGTGTATCATACCCAGCAACAAGGTATGCAACTCCTTCTAGTTCTTTTTTTTACAGAACCTATATTTGTCTGTTTCTCACACATTTTCAATGGACTTTGTAAACTAATATGTATGTAAGTCCACCATCTTGGGCTTCTGTTATTAACCTTTCATCCCCTGGTTCATAGGATCATAGGAAGTTACTAGGCTATTGGCCTTGAGGCCCTTATAAGCCTAGCTTTGAGTTTAACCCATGTTTTGACAAGTCAGCACCCAAAGCCCTTGTCCAGCAGGGACACAGGTGGAATCCCAGGGGTGTATTTTCTGTTTCCCATCCAGTTATGCAGGTTGCGCTTGAAAAGGGATATTGAGATACTCTTCTTGATGTGGAGATGGAGTCTGTTCCACAGATGGGGGAGTCTCTGGGATACAGATATCTCCCACCAACAAGTCCTATTGATGTCACAGACCAGGTTGAGATTGCGTGTGTGGGTTACTTGAGTGGAGCTTGACTTGCAGATATGCAGCAGTCCCGTCAAGGCAGGGACTGAGATTGCTTTGTATGCCATACATAGGTCACCTCTGAGGAGTCTGTATGAAACTGAGTAGAGGGACAGGGCTTTTAGCCCATCTGTGTAGGGTAGCTGTTTGAGGCCCTGGATTCTTCTTGTGAAGAACCTCTGTGGTCTGTGCAGCTGCTGCATGCGTTTTGTGAGGTACATGCTGAAGGGGGCATTGTACTCAATAATTGGCCTTTTAAGGGAAGAATACAGGGATGTTATCATCCCCTTGTACCTGGATGAGATACCCTTACTTATGAGGTGCACAATATAGAAAGCTTTCTGTACAATGGAAGCAACATGGGGGTCAAAAGTCAAGTTACTATTAACCTGGGTGCCCAAATCCCTCATGACTGATTGTGTGCTTAGGACATTGTTATTAATGTGATAATATGTGGGGACCATACATAGGTCTCAACCTGCTAAGAGGCCAATGTGGAACACAGACCATAGCAATGTGTGGCAAACAATCAAAATGTGGAACACCCTATTTTCACACTGTGCAAAAAATGTACCTTGACCATGACCATGGTCTTTCAGCCAAAATATACGCATGGACAGACACATGCACACACACACTAACTCACCCTCGTCATACATCTCAGATGCCCAGAATTTTACAGAATGTCCAAAATTTTCTTTTGTTTTTGGTGTGATCCTCATAAAATATGTAGTTTTCTGGAATAGCCATTCGCATGAAAAACACAGTACAATATCTAGGAACATTATGTTGGTGTTTGCCCATGACAGTCACTGTGAGTGGTTCCTGGATCTGGTGTTTGGTAAACGGCATCACAGATGATATCTGAATGATCCTCAAACAACATAGACAGTGGAAAATAGCCTACAGACAGGAGGGTGATGTGCCAGACATGACTACAGCATATAAGTGTAGCTATACTTCATTGAGACTACTGCCTGTTTAACCAGTTGTGTGTGTGGTAATGGCTATTCTGCATGTTTTAAAACTGACAAGACAATGCTTTGTTTGTGAGGGACCCCCATCTGTAGGGCCATCTGTGGATTGGTCGGTGTGTGGAACCATTTGTTCCCTGTGTTACTCACTGAACACACATCTGTGAACAGCAGGAGCATAGTGTCAGGATTGCAGCCAGTACATGGTGATAGTGATGAGTTACTGCCATCGTATCCCTGACTGGACATATGTCACATGAAACAGTGGTATGACAGACACTGTCTGGAGTTTTCAGTGACATGCCAATAATGGGCTACTGTTCATAGCTGCAGTCACAAGTCTTCTACACTTTGTACAGATGTCATGCAGTATATATGCATGTGTTGTGCTCCCTCTGCAAATGTATACCATTTGTTGTGATGAGTTGATGGTCATATCTATGCATGCTGTTGTAAGTAATCCTGAATGCTGTTGACTATTACTAAGCCATATCTGTGTTTAAACTGCAACACTATAGGCTGTATGGGTTTGGAGGTCCCGGCAGAACCTCCTGTCCTACTTCAGCTGGCCATGGCACTGGGCATCAGCACATCTGGGGCCCAGCCTTGGATCTCCACCTCTGTTGGCTCTGCACCACCTTCTGGTGGTACTGCCACTAAGGATGGGGCTTGCCCCCCCTGGGAGCAGGTCCAGACAGGAACATGTCCGCTGTCATACAGTCCCAGACGTGGTGCGTAGGGGGCTCAATAAGGGGTTTTGAGGTCAAATATGCCAGCACAAGGGCAGAGTGTCACATTTACAGGGAGAGGCTGCCCCTCCTAGACAGCCCCCAGCACTGCCACCTTTGCAGCTGTTTTGGTGAAGTGGTGGCTGCCCATGGCTGGTGACCTCTGTCCCACTATTTCCATCTGTGGGCTCATGGGCTTGTGAATGCCGAACACTCCTCCCCGTTCGAGGTGTATCCCCCCACGTGTCATATACTGACCCTGTATGCTGTCTTGTCTGTCATCCTACCCTACCTATCCTCCATGAGCATACCAACTCTCCTTCACCCACATCCCACTCTCAACTTACGGAAACAAAAGGGCAATTGGTTCATAGAACAACATTGGCCCCATACATAGCAGTCCATTTCACACAAGTGTCCACTGGACACATGTAACCCTTTTAATATGCATCACAACATACTCCAGTTGTCCTCACCCCTGTCTCTAAGGCGCACGATCCTCGTATGCACATGACTCCTAAATGTTCCAGGTACACGTGATGTGGATGACCCCATTGTGAACACAACACTACAGGTCCCTCTATGGTTACCCCATTTATCTTTATCATGATGATCAGCTTGCAAAGAGTACTGTTATGACATAATTATTGGACAGGAACTGTTGTGTTAATGTAAATAACATGCACAGAGTGATGTATATGGCCAATGTACAAATGATTGCTTGTATGAATGACACATGAAAATAGAAAAAAACTTCAAAAGTTAAACGAACCAACGAAACAAAAAGATGAGTCCAACAGAACACAGGAGCCGGTGTAAAATCCAAATTCTCTTTACTATAAACTTGTTAGCGCTTTCGTGTAATGTTATACATACACTTCTTCAGACAAGTTATTGTAGGCTACATCCTGGATATAAATATTCACTTGAAATTACACAATTATTTAATCAAGTTAAATCGAATTAAGTAATTAATCAACTGATTACTTTCAGCCCTAATTAAAACCAATAACATTTTAATATTACTGTTTTATAAAAACCGAGTACAATACTACAATAAATATACTACAATGAAATTACATTGCCATTAAAAACATCATATTGATCTTAATTCGTTCTTTTCATAAATATTATAAATTCAATAAAACTTATAAAAAACATTTTAAACATTTTAAGCATTTTAAGCTATACCAACTTTATAAACTCAGCGAGTCACCAAACTAACTTTGGTTTAGAAAATTTATATTTGTGTGTTTGTGTCCATATGTGTTTCCCTAGACAAACACATAAGTAAATATACCTACACACTAAACATACCTTTTCAAAGTGCACTTACATTGTGTAATCATGTGTGTAATGTAACTCATTTTCCCTATCTCTTAAATATACTAATATTTCCTATTATTTAAAATTATTTACAATAAACATCACCTTGCAAGGGGGCCCCCTTTTTTTTTGTTTTTTTTT
>NC_056749.1:199036045-199056002 GCF_019279795.1 Protopterus annectens | reverse complement strand
GAAAGGCCCATGTGCCTTGTTATAAACAATTGCTGAAGTTTATCTAAAAAGTTTTATTTACTTAATTATTTTGTGTTGAATGACATCTGTGTTCACACTATCCTGCTATCATCAATTTCAATGTTACTTATATTTCTTCAAGAAAATGAGTAGATGTTGATATTTCCTGGCCAAATTCATAAAGGTTCTATGAATCAGAGACAATAAACTCTGAGAATATGACTGCACCAAGGAAAACCAAGAGAAATAATAGATGGTTTATTTGGGAGCTCTTTTTGAGTACCACATACTAAGGAAGCTGTGATAAAATGATAGTACAACACCAGGTTACAGTGGTCAGAAGTAAAGAAGATATATAACATTATCCATATAGTCCAAGGGAAATTTCCTCAAAACTGTTCCCCAGTTTTCATTAGACAGTATTGCACCAACAAAATTAAAGAAAAAAAATGCACAACCTCCAGTCCAGATTAATCTTCCTGCAAAATAAATGGTTAGATAAGGAAGCTGAGCAAAATTCTGATGACAAGTGCCATGAGCAAGTCTTCCATGGTGCCGACTGTACTCCCATTGGTGGCAACATTGTGATGGCAGCTGGAGAATTGTCACATTTTTTAGCTCACATGTTTTTTTTTTTTGAATTTATCCATGGTTAGCATCAATTTTTGGATGATGTATTTATTTCATGGAAAGGTAGTACTGAATTACTTTTAGAATTTGTTAACTGTATTAACACTACATCAGTCTTCAGATTTACATACAAACACAATTTTGAGGAAATTAGTTATCTGGATGTTATGATTACTAAGGATAGCATTAACAATAAATTTGCAAAATATTTCACAAATCTATGTTCTCTATTTATTATTTATACTATTCCACTGCTTATCCTGTTCACCAAACGATAAGTACCATGAAAGGCCAAATGGTGAGGTTGGCTAGATCAGTAAGTGATGATAACCAATTGACAAAAGACTTAGACATTCTCTTGTACATGTGAACAGCTAAAGGTTACACAACTGGATTGAATTTGGATGTTTGGGAAGAAATTATATTTCATAGAAATGATAAATTCTTCCCTGTTTGGGTAACCATAATATAATGGAACTGAATAAATTCTGAATTAATACTGTCTCCATTAACCATAGGTTTACCCACCCTGTTTTAACCTCATCAGTTAGTGCTACTGCTTGCAAAATCAATCCTATTATTGATTATTTTTGCAATGTAACCTCATCAGTTAGTGCTACTGCTTGCAAAATCAATCCTATTATTGATTATTTTTGCAATGTAATTTTTTTCCTAAGGAAATTAAAGATATATTTGGTGAAAGTTTCTATAGTGTTTAAAGGATAAAAAAAACCTTTAGACCAGTAGATAAAGGTGGAGGCATAGCCATTTTTAATACAGCTAATTATGATATATTAATGCATGACATGTTGAATGCTGATACTACTTATATTTCTATTGATAATATAAGATTGACTGATATAATTAAAACTGTTCAAGCTGATTTATACGACATGCTCATGTGCTATCAAATATCAAATAGTCTCTATGAATATTTCTCTATAGATAATCCATTAATTCCTGTAATTAAAGGACTGCCGAAATTACATAAAGGAGTCTTACCCCCACCAATGAGACCCATAGTGTCGGGGGCAAAATGGGTTACAGAAAATGTATCAAATTATCTGGAAAAAACTTTAAGACCGATAGTGGATGCCATCCCCACAATTCTTAAAGACACATACCAACTTATTGAATATCTACAAACTTTAAATACAGAATTCAAAAATAATGAACATCTACTAGTTACAATGGATGTTCAGAGCCTTTTTACATCGATCCCAAATGACACAGGGGTAGAAGCCATACGTGAATTATTGCAACATGATGAGAATATAAGTGCAAATACTAACATTTTAATTTGCCAATTATTGGATTTAGTACTCAACAACAATGTGTTTGCATATGGGGGCCACCTTTTTCTACAAACTTGTGGTGTTGCCATGGGGACCCCCTGTGCAAACACATATAACAGTTTGTGTATCATTGGGAGATGAATTTTGTCTTTAAACATCCACTATTTCAAAAAGTTTTGATTTACAAACGCTTTGTAGATGACATATTAATTGTGTGGGATGGCTCAGTAGAGGAATTTGATTCCTTTAAAGACTATTTAGAAACTACCACTACTTTCTTAAAGTTTTCTGCTGAAACCTCATACAGCTCTATTAATTTCTTGGATGTTAGCATCAACATTAGGAATGGCAAATTAATAACGACTCTTTTAAGAAAAGAATGCTGGAGGAATACCATCCTCAAGTGCATAGTATGCACCCACACACATTTTTAAGGGCATTCTGAAAAGTCATTTTACCAGGTTGAGTAAGATCTGTATGAACAAGGAAGACTTGGAAATAGAAGCCATCAAGATGGTAGAGATGTTCTTAGAAAGAGGGTATGATCGAGACCTAATACTTGAAGTTAAAAGTGAAATTTTATCATTAGAAAGTTCGACAAATACTGAAACAATTCACCATTTTGCTACATCTTCTATTAAAAGAAATAGGTTTAACTACAAAGACCAAGTCTCCTTTATCACTACTTACACCAATGATTTTTTGAACATAAAGAAAATATTGTCTAATAATTGGAAGGTGCTATTACTTGATGAATCTACTAGAAAGATAGTAGGCCATAATCCACACATAGTATACAGGAGTAACAGGAACTTAAAATCCCTACTATGTGATAAAACACCTAAATTAACATTAAGCCAACAGCCCTTGAATGTTACACTTGGGACCTACCCCTGCAAACACTGTAATTATTGCAAATTCATTAGCAAACAGCAAATTTTTCTACATCCAGAACTTGACTATAGTTTTAAACCAAAGTTTAGAGCCACATGTGACACCACAGGATTGATCTATTTGGCTACATGTGAATGTTGTAAGCATTCTACATAGGACTCACTAAACGAAAACTTAAGAACAGAATATATATAACCACAATTACGATATAAATAAGAAAAATGAGTTAAATGCTTTAGCCAAACACATAATAAGTAATCCTTTACATTCATTCGTTTTTAGAGTGTTACAGATAGTGGAAGTTACTGACAGGGGAGGTGATTACATGAATAAGCTTGAATCAATAGAATTACGCTGGATTTTCAAACTTAGGGGACACTGTTATCCAGGCTTGAATAATTATGTTACTATAAAATCTGTTTTGAATAATCGAAGATGATTTTATAAATTTAGACATTCTCTATGTTTTAAAATTCCATCCATACTAATCAAGGTGTTAATGTTATTTACTTATATTTTTTATACTAAATACCTGATAGTACAGTGTATATTTAAGGTTTTATGTTCTTTAAGTATGTGTTTTTTCAATATTGCTTATATAGATTACCTCAGCAGTTCACTTTTCAATACACTATATTACTATCTATAGTTGGTTAAAAGATAGAACTAATTATGTTTTAGATTTTATTGTGATAGTTTCAAAAGTTATTTATATTGTTTGATATTTTAATATTTTCTTACAGCATACGGGTGCATCCCCTATATGTTCACTACGGGGAAAATATATTTAAATATTTTTAAAAGAATTGTTTTTTTATTTATATATTTTCATATATTTTTTCATCCTTATTAACAAAATATTTAATGCATATCTTCACTAGTTTGAAGGCTCAACCATTTTGAGTCATCCTATTTAATATTTTATTTAATTTCATTATATGAATGTACTCATATATATTTATATATATTCATATGGTTATATTTGTACTTGATTAATTTATTCATCCAGCATGACTATATATTTTTATTTATATATTTATATATTTATGCTTATATATATTTATATATTTATATTTGTATATTAAAGTATTTTGATAAGTATTCCTTGTATTTTGTATTTAACTTTCATGGATTACAATAATAACCACCCGAAAGTTTCTATGGAATTATTAATTAAGTGCATTATAAACTTGTAACATTATTTTGCAAGTAAAGAACAAGGAAGATAATGTGGTTTTAAATAACTAGTTTTTAAGTCTGATATTTCTAAATAATTTTAGTTTGCCTTTAAACATATATTTAGGCTGTATGAAAAGTTTTACATCGTATTTCAGTGCTACATCCTTAAAAAGCATTCTCTCTTTAGAATGTATCACAATGTTAAAATGATTCCTAATTGTGTTTCTAATTGATTAATTATTTAATTTCACTGGCTATGCCTCTATAAATAAGCAGTTGCTTCCATATCTAATTTGTCTGAAGAAGCGTATAGTAATATACGTGAAAGCACTAACCTTTTGTTTGTTCTACTTAATAAATTTAAGAAGTTTTTAAGCAACGTGGAGAGCTGGAAGTTTTATTCCTGTCAGTGTTTAAAGGATGGAAGAACATTAAGTATGTATCAGAAGAACAGATTTCAAAAGACACTCTTCAACATGCTGTAAGGAACAAGATGGTGAAATGTGGCTCCTGTAAATGTTGTCAGTTCATTTATGATGGACTTAACATAACACTGGGCATCTTTGAGAAGGTAATGAGGTGTCCTGGATAGTGCCATTGTGAGACTACCGAAATTGTATATTTGGTGAAATGTCTCATATGTTCATCATTCTATACTGGTAAGACACAGAAAAGGCTGAAAGAGATGTAATGAACATTTGTATGACATAAAAAAATGCAGAATGAGCAATGTGTTATATAGACATACCTCACAATCTGGTCACTTAAAAAGGTTTCTCTTTTTCAATATAAGTAATTGACGATGATAGAAGGGGTGCATGGGTAACCAGGCTGGAGTATAAGGAGTTACTATTGCAATTACACCTAAATGCTGGGAGACCACCTAATCTAAATGAGAATATTTGTGTTACCAGTGTTTTAAAATTAAGAGCAGCTAAATTGTGAATAAGGGCATTTTATGTTTATAAATATATATTTTATGTTACTTTTTAAAACAATTATTTACACGTTTTGTTATGGTCTTTGTGATTTTTATGCAATAGATTTTATGTATTGAATCAATTAATTATGTACATTTGCTATTATTTGGGGTGTTTATATTAATGACATGGAATTATGGTATTTTTAGATTGTGAAATTGCAGTTAATAGGGACAAAAGCACTTAATCTTTGTTGGACTAAAGTCTCTGTTGGACGATTACAGCCTATCCATGTATGTTGGTTGTTAGACTTTTTTGTTGACACTCATGCGGCTCTATATATAGTTTCATGCACGCGTGCCTAGATTGAAATCTATTCTCTTTCCCAGTCCAAGTTAATAAAAAGTTACCACCCACTATGTGTATGTCTTCACTAGTCCTACCACTTGTATCATTTTACTCAACATACACCGATTGTTCCCTTTTCCAGTCTAGGTTAATTCCCTGAGAAACAAAAAGCAATTTTCTCTTAGTTCTTTGAAACTTTCCGCATCTTGAAATAAACAGTCGATATGTGAGGCACATGCACTGAGCAACAATGACTCCATACCAATTAACTGTGAAAGCAGGCAGCTGCAAACAAATATTGCACTATCACTGCTTTTTTTAATAGCTTGCTGAGACCAGTCATTGCATCATATCCACATAAGTGTAACTGGCCATGAGCTTCACTCAAGCAAGCACGGTTTAAAAAAGAAATGTTGTTGTCTTTCGGCTTTTCCCAGTTAGGGGTCATCACAGCAGAACTCCGGTCCATAAATTGCGCCCTTTTGAGGCCGGGGAGAGCGCAATTGCTAGCCTCTATGGTCGGCGGTGAAATTTAAAAAACAAATGTTGTTGTTGTTGTCTTTCGGCTTTTCCCTGTTAGGGGTCATCACAGCAGAACTCCGGTCTGTAAATTGTGCCCTTTTGAGGCCGGCCTGTACGGCGCCCTAGGCGGTCACCTAGTTCACCCATGCCTAAGGCAGGCCGTGCCAGCCGGACACGGGAAACATACACACAAACAATGTTAAGAGTCCACTGCTCCCCAGACCACAGGCAGGATACAACCGGGGGGGGGTACACAGTGCACCCATGAATTCTAATCTTGGAACACAGACAGGAGCGTCCCTTGCGGGACACCCCAAAAATTGGCAAAACCAAAAGAAGGTGATAGAAAAAAAACATTCTGGCTGGGGTGTATACATACTCGGAATACAAGGGTGGGAAACCCTGATGGCCCATGGGCCAAAACAATTGTATGAAATGGGTCCCATGATGTGGAGAGTGGGCAGCATGTACTGGTGTGTCCAGAACAGACCAGGACCCAGAGTAAGCATGGGTGCTGTTGAGGAGGTGCAGGTGGGGGAACTATGGGTAGCTACTTATGGGTCTAGGTGTGCAGGTGTCGGCTGATGTGGGCCTATATGGACAACCCTAGGGATGTAAGCGAATGTGTTCATTGGGCAGAGTCATCGCCCAGCGAGCAGCCACACCCACTACGAGTCCCACTACAGCAAAGTGTAATCTATATGGCAAGGAACGGAATAACCAGATGTAGACATATATATGTAGAGGTATGTGTGTGTATATCTACCCATAGCGATGTAGAGATAAGCCTCTCCCTCTCAGTAGTACAAATGTATACATACAGAGACAGAATACAGACAAATACCCACATATAAATATATACATATGCAGACACCCATAGACCCATATGTTGTGATATATATATATATATATATATATATATATATATATATATATATATATATATATATATAGACAGCAAAATATAAATATACATGTATGCATACATATACAGATATATCTGTATATAGTAAAGTAAATATATGTGTGACTGTAAGTATACACATGTATATAGCTAGGATATCATACAGCAGTTACAAGTAACATATGTTCATAGGCCGTGCATATGGGGGTGAGGGGTCCAATAAACAAATGTGTAACACGTAGCATCAACCCCCCCACCCCCTGCTAGGCCGGTGAGACATACAGACACACAAAGGTAAACACACCACTGCTTCCCAGACTACCGGCAGGATACTACCAGTGGGAGACACCTGCCAGGTCTAGTCTTGAAACACAGACATCGATGTCCCTTGTGGGACATCAAAAATTAATGATTGGAGGCAGTCCCGGTAATGACTTATCAAACCAGGCTGTAGATGTACATGGACCAGTAGGTTGTGCAAGCCTGATAACCCATGGGTCAACACAATGTACGGCATGTGTCCTGACATGTGGAGAGTGGGCAGTGTATAGTGGTGTGTTTATACCCCACCTGCACCCACAGTAAGGATGAGTGCTGTAGAGGAGTGGCAGGTGGTGGAACTATGGGTATGCAATTATGGGCTTAGGCGTGCAGGTGTTGGCTGGCGCAGTCGTATTAGGACCGCCCTGGGGATATAAGTAATATTCTGAAATGGGCATAGCTGACGCCCATACCTCTCAACCCTAAGAGCACATCCACTGGGCAGGTCATAAACCACTGGGGGAACAAATAGGAACCATGTCTCTGAACTGTCCCTGATTTCGACTCAGTTTCTAACTCTGTCCCACTTAAACCCTCCTAAAACTAGTGACATTTAGAGGAAAGGTGGTGAATTGCACGTAATGAATAACAACAATTAAGAGTTATAAACATCATTTACTTCAGAAAATGTGTATGAATTCATATGCTGTGAGTCTGTCAATGTGTCAGGTTAATAGCACCAATAATTTAAATGTGTCCCTGATGTTGTTATGCCATGTCACTGATTCAGTTTGTATTTTTCCCCAATCGTATGAGAGGTCTGATAGGGACAGAAAGCACATATTCCATTGACAACCTTAGAAAGATGACAGAATTTTAGGTATGCAGTAGCATGACTCGGTTGAAGGATGTGGGTTCCAAAACCCAATTACTTGTTTGTATTGAAGAGTGCCAGTTCCCATGTATTAGCCAGATGTGTGCAGATTGTAAGAGGAACACACCAATAATATGAAACAAACTATGCACAGGCAGCAGATTCCGTACAGTCGGAATGGAATGCTGTTGCCTAATGGGCAGCCATTCCCGATACTGTAGGCATGCAATCAAATGTAATAGGCATCACAAGGTAATATCGTAGTCCTCACTCCCACCCAGGGGTGAGTGTCAGATGCAAACACCAAATGCAGTGCATCTGCAAGTGCAGGAGCAAGCGGGTGTAAGCCTGTTTGGCCACCAGTATGCGAGTATTACACTGGTAAAGCAATGTAGAGGCTGAGTGTAAGAAACTGTAACCAGAGGTTAGCATTGCTTAGCAACACGCAAACCCACTCACAACTGCTTTAATGTGCCTTAATCACTCAGTTACCAATGGCCTTGTTCTGCCCTGCAACAAAATAAATGGCCTCTGCAAGGCTCGAAACCAGGACCCTGCACAGACAGCTATTGTGATTTACCACTAAGCCATGGCAGATACACAGACATTGGACCTTATCACAAACATATCATCCAGCTCAGTCATTCAACAGTATAGGAAATGCATTCCATCATGTAGATGTATGTGTGAGTGTTTATGTCCATCATACAGATACATACATATATATATATATATAGATATATCAGGAACATCCCATGTGACAACAAAGCATTAAAAAGGAATGAAAAGGGAAACACCAGCAATGCCTGTATTATGTAGTGGTGTTGTCCTATGTAGTATAAAGACTCCTTCAGACTGACATGTGTCATTCATACAAGCAATCATTTGTACATTGGCCATATACATCACTCTGTGCATGTTATTTACATTAACACAACAGTTCCTGTCCAGTCATTATGTCATAACAGTACTCTATGCAAGGTGATCATCATGATAAAGATAAATGGGGTAACCATAGAGGGACCTGTAGTGTTGTGTGCACAATGGGGTCATCCACATCACGTGTACCTGGAACATTTAGGAGTCATGTGCATACTAGGATCGTGCGCCTTAGAGACAGGGGTGAGGACAACTGGAGTATGTTGTGATGCATATTAAAAGGGTTACATGTGTCCAGCGGACACTTGTGTGAAATGGACAGCTATGTATGGGGCAAATGTTGTTCTAGGAACCAATTGCCCTTTGGTTTCCGTAAGGTGAGAGTGGGATGTGGGTGAAGGAGAGTTGGTATGCTCATGGAGGATAGGTAGGGTAGGATGACAGACAAGACAGCATACAGGGTCAGTAAATCAAAAAGAGAAAGTCCAACCAATAAATAAAAAACGTCCAAGGAGGAGAAGTGAAACTGCTGTGGATACAATACTACTGAAAACACAAATAGCGTATACTGTTTTATTAACCGCTTTCGTACAAAACTTCTTCAGAATAATCAGTTAAAACAAACAACCTCTTATATACCATATAAAAATCATGTGACTATTTAAACAATTAATGCAAAAATCAATACAAAAATTACATAAATCCAATTAAAAAATCTTGATTAAACAGTCATAATGTACCCTTTAAATACTAAAAAATTAAATAAAATGAGAAAAAATAGAACTTCCTGTTTTGTTTACATTTAATCTACGCTGATTCAAAAAACACTTAATGTTAATGGTCTCGTTAAGACCAGGAGGTATATCGGACTTTAGTTTTATTTGCCAGTGTGTCTCCCTTTGTAAAAGAAAATTCTTATGGTCACCTTCTCTCAAATCCTTCCGCCCCACTTCAAGTATAGAAAATAAAAATTTCTTAAAGGTTGGACAAATCAATGAATGTTTAAACAAGGCGTTCTTTTCGTCCTTGGACTTGATACTATATATGTGCTCCCTAATTCGAATTCTAAATTCCCTGGTGGTCATCCCAACATAAAAGGCATCACATGTTGAACACAGGGCGATATAAACAACTCCCCTAGTTCCGCAATTCACAAACCCAGGGACCTCCAGGGTTCTATTAAGGGTGCTAACCAAAATATAGGGTCCAGTAGAAATAAAACGGCAAAAGTTACAATGGTTAGAGGAGTACATTCCCCTTTTTTGAGTACCTAGCTTGGGAACAATGTTTTGCTGATTCTCAAAAATTCTTTTTAAATTTAAACCACTCTTTTGAACAAAAACTGGCTTCTCACCTAAAACCTTAAAAATATCTTTGTTACCTTTAATAATACCCCAATTTCTCCTTATAATATTTTGAATCTCCCTACAATCGGAACTCATTTCCAAAGAACAAATTAAATTGACCTCCATCTTATTTTCGGTCACCTTACTACATGTAAGGTCCACCTCATTATTTTTAAGATTTAACAATGGAAAATATTTACTATCCCTATTCAACCAAATATCCTCCTTAATCAGGTCCAAAGTGGTTACTTCATAACCTCTTTTAACAAATAAGGATGCTATGAAGGCAAATTCAATGGACAAGTCCAGGTCCTTAGATGTCATGCGGCTTGCCCGTATAAATTGTCCCCTGGGAATATTATTGGTTATATATTTGGGATGACCGCTTTTATAGTGCAAATATCCGTTGTTAAAAGTCTTTTTCCTAAAAATAGAGCTATGCATTCGGTTTTCCACAGTATCCCATTTTAAAGTGACATCTAAAAAATTCACCATAGACCCCTGGCACCCTTTGGTAAATTTTAAATAGTCAGACAGAGTGTTAATTTCCCTAAAAAATTCATCAATGGTGGTATTGTCCCCATCTATAATAAAAAATAAATCATCCAGAAATCGACAGAAAAAACGGATGTTAAATTTGTCCGTCAGGACAGGCAAAAATTGTTTTTCCCACCAGGCCATAACCAGATTGGCAAATGCTGGTGCTGCTGAGGAACCCATAGCCACCCCTCTTTTCTGTCGATAATATGTTTTTCCAAAAAGGAAAAAATTGTTTTCCAAGGTGACCTCCAATAACCTACATAAAAGAGAAATCATGTCATTGTTGAAATTGGGACAACTAGTAGATAAAAAGCCCAGAATGGCCTCCACTCCCTCATAATGAGGGATACAGGTAAAAAGGGAAACTACGTCCAAAGTAAACATAGTCTGCAGGTCAGGATTGAAACCATTAATACAAATAAATTGATTTATTCTCTTAAGAAAGTGCCAAGAGTCCCGAATAAAGGAAGGTTGCACTGAAACTACAGGTCCAAGAATAGCATCAAGGACCAAAGAAATTCCTTCGGTAGCTGAATGGGGAGCTGAAACTATTGGTCTGAAGGGCGGATTTAATAAAGATTTATGTACTTTGGGAATCCCAAAAAGTACCCCTATCCTAGGATGGTCGATATTACAGAATTCATATAATTCTAGAGAAATTTCACCATTCATAAGAGCATCGTATAAATGGGTCTGAACCAAACGGTATCGCCGTTTGATTTCAAAAAGTGAAATAATTTCGTATTCATCCTTGTTACCCAGAAGGTCCAACAAACCCCTTTCATACATTTCCTTTTTCATGATGACTATATTATTCCCCTTATCACTTTTCATGAAACGGAATTCACCAGTCATATGTTGTAAATTTTTCAAAGCCAACCTTTCTTCCCTTGACAAATTACCATTTAAATTAGAGTAATTACTTAAAAGACTGTCAACTTCCTGAATACAAGTTTCCTCAAACACTTTCAAAGTATGATGCAACTTAGGGCAGTAAAATGAAGGTTTTACAAAGGTACTTTTGGTAGGAGGAAGTTCATGTAATAAATAATGCAAATTTAACTTCCTAGAATATTTCTTAATATCCACGACAGTTCTCACATAGTTAGCCCTGCTATCTGGAACAAAATTTAAACCTAATTTTAACAGGTCAAGTTCCTCTTTACAAAAGACATGTTCAGTTAAATTTATAATACTGAAATGTTCATTAGTAGATACTATGTCTCCTCCCCTGACGACTGGGAACTCAAAAAAGTTCTGCTCCTTGTTGAAACCATTTTGGTTGCAACTTGGTTTTTCCGATTGGACATAGTACCAGATGATGGTAAGGGAACAGAATTCACCGTTCCTGTCGCTACAGTAGAAATAGCGACATTATTCTTATTTAAAGTATCCGTAGAGGGCAATGGTGGAAAGTTTTCAGTATCTGTGAACGGATTTCGTTCACCCTGACCATCGTCCTGAGGAATGTTGTTACTAAAAGGTGGCTTAGAGGCCATCCGATCGCTCATTTTAGTTTTAAAGCGGTCAGAAAACTCAGTCCCCCTTGAAAAATTGTTGTTTGACCAATGGTCGCTACCTGTTTGACTCACAACTTTAGAATAAAGTCCATTATCACCTTTTTGGTATCCTTGTCCTTTGTTGTTAACAGTTTTAGTAGGTTTGTTAGGAATGCCAAAATTGGCATAAGCGGAGTTGTTTTTATTTTTTTATATACAGGGTCAGTATATGACACGTGGGGGATACACCTCGAACGGGGAGGAGTATTCGGCATTCACAAGCCCATGAGCCCGCAGATGGAAATAGTGGGACAGAGGTCACCAGCCATGGGCAGCAACCACTTCACCAAAACAGCTGCAAAGGTGGCAGTGCTGGGGGTTGTCTAGGAGAGGCAGCCTCTCCCTGTAAATGTGACACTCTGCCCTTGTGCTGGCTTATTTGACCTCAAAACCCCTTATTGAGCCCCCTACGCACCACATCTGGGACTGTATGACAGCGGACATGTTCCTGTCTGGACCTGCTCCCAGGGGGGGCAAGTCCCATCCTCAGTGGCAGTACCACCAGAAGGTGGTGCAGAGCCAACAGAGGTGGAGATCCAAGGCTGGGCCTCAGATGTGCTGATGCCCAGTGCCATGGCCAGCTGAAGTAGGACAGGAGGTTTTGCCGGGACCTCCAAACCCATACAGCCTATGGTGTTGCAGTTTAAACACAGATATGGCTTAGTAATAGTCAACAGCATTCAGGATTACTTACAACAGCATGCATAGATATGACCATCAACTCATCACAACAAATGGTATACATTTGCAGAGGGAGCACAACACATGCATATATACTGCATGACATCTGTACAAAGTGTAGAAGACTTGTGACTGCAGCTATGAACAGAGGCCCATTATTGGTATGTCACTGAAAACTCCAGACAGTGTCTGTCATACCACTGTTTCATGTGACATATGTCCAGTCAGGGATGCGATGGCAGTAACTCATCACTATCACCATGTACTGGCTGCAATCCTGACACTATGCTCCTGCTGTTCACAGATGTGTGTTCAGTAAGTAACACAGGCAACAAATGGTTCCACACACCGACCAATCCACAGATGGCCCTATAGATGGGGGTCCCTCACAAACAAAGCATTGTCTTGTCAGTTTTAAAACATGCAGAATAGCCATTACCACACACACACAACTGGTTAAACAGGTAGTAGTCTCAATGAAGTATAGCTACACTTATATGCTGTAGTCGTGTCTGGCACATCACCCTCCTGTCTGTAGGCAACTTTCCACTGTCTATGTTGTTTGAGGATCATTCAGATATCATCTGTGATGCCGTTTACCAAACACCAGATCCAGGAACCACTCACAGTGACTGTCATGGGCAAACACCAACATAATGTTCCTAGATATTGTACTGTGTTTGTCATGCGAATGGCTATTCCAGAAAACTACATATTTTATGAGGATCACACCAAAAACACAAGACAAAATTTTGGACATTCTGCAAAATTCTGGGCATCTGAGATGTATGACGAGGGTGAGTTAGTGTGTGTGTGCATGTGTGTGTGCGTGTGTCTGTCCATGCGTATATTTTGGCTGAAAGACCATGGTCATGGTCAAGGTACATTTTTTGCACAGTGTGAAAATAGGGTGTTCCACATTTTGACTGTTTGCCACACATTGCTATGGTCTGTGTTCCACATTGGCCTCTTAGCAGGTTGAGACCTATGTATGGTCCCCACATATTATCACATTAATAACAATGTCCTAAGCACACAATCAGTCGTGAGGTATTTGGGCACCCAGGTTAATAGTAACCTGACTTTTGACCATGTTGCTTCCATTGTACAGAAAGCTTTCTATATGGTGCACCTCATAAGTAAGGGTATCTCATCCAGGTACAAGGGGATCATAACATCCCTGTATTCTTCCCTTAAAAGGCCAATTATTGAGTACAATGCCCCCTTCAGCATGTACCTCACAAAACGCATGCAGCAGCTGCAGAGACCACAGAGGTTCTTCACGAGAAGAATCCAGGGCCTCAAACAGATACCCTACACAGATGGGCTAAAAGCCCTGTCCCTCTACTCAGTTTCATACAGACTCCTCAGAGGTGACCTATTATGGCATACAAAGCAATCTCAGTCCCTGCCTTGACGGGACTGCTGCATATCTGCAAGTCAAGCTCCACTCAAGTAACCCACACGCAATCTCAACCTGGTCTGTTACATCAATAGGACTTGTTGGTGGGAGATATTTGTATCCCAGAGACTCCCCCATCTGTGGAACAGACTCCATCTCCACATCAAGAAGAGTATCTCAATATCCCTTTTCAAGCGCAACCTGCATAACTGGATGGGAAACAGAAAATACACCCCTGGGATTCCACCTGTGTCCCTGCTGGACAAGGGCTTTGGGTGCTGACTTGTCAAAACATGGGTTAAACTCAAAGCTAGGCTTATAAGGGCCTCAAGGCCAATAGCCTAGTAACTTCCTATGATCCTATGAACCAGGGGATGAAAGGTTAATAACAGAAGCCCAAGATGGTGGACTTACATACATATTAGTTTACAAAGTCCATTGAAAATGTGTGAGAAACAGACAAATATAGGTTCTGTAAAAAAAAGAACTAGAAGGAGTTGCATACCTTTGCTGGGTATGATACACGCAGATGGTCTATACACTGAAAGACGCAATAGTGTAGCAAGACTGTTCCATTGAGGATTGTGCGAACACCACAATACAGATGTAGGTGAGAAGCTTTGGGAACATGAACCACAAAGTATTACAGAGAATGATGAAGTGTGCATCAGACTGGATCAGCCATTACCAACAGTCCAAAAAAGTAGGTACAGGAACACCAGTTATAGTAGTTCATTAAAAACTAAAAAGGAGCATTGATCATTGAAATTGCTGCACATTGCCTTTACAGTGTTTTATATACACCAAGATACAAATTCATAAACTCTCAAGATTTGCAGGCAGAAATGAGAGCAATGTTGAGAAAAAATGCTGAGGCAATTCCAATAGCAGTAGTAGGAGCAATGGATCAAATTAAAAAAAAAAAACTAAAGTCATTTTTAGATATGCTACCCATTAATGTAACTCCGTATGAATTGCAGGAATCAATTCTTGCCCTATTGTGGGTGCTACGAATAACACTTTTGGATAACAAAGATTGAAGCAATACTAATTTCATGAACTTTAACTATACCCTGACTTAGGAATGGGGTCCAGTCTCATAACGGTATTAGAAACCCAACAGTTTTGGTGAAATTAAACCATACATCTGATACATCCACTTAAATGGCATGTCTATAAAACAATATGCAACCTGTCCAAGTTTAATTCAGAGTTATGCAATACTACCCTATTGTCTTTTAACTAGAATACCCAAAATCCTATCCTTACAGGAAGCTTTAAATGAATTCAAAGCAACTTCTAAATAGCCTTACAACCCCTGGAAGGAAGACACTACAAGCAAATAATGCAATTTGGCTATCTCAAAAGAGTAGAATGCTAATGCAGGATAAAAGAAAAAGTGTGGAAAGAGTGGTAGAAATACAAAACATCACAATATCTCAAACTTCAGAATGCTCCGCATCTGTAATAAAAAGAAAATAAATGCAGGCAAAACAACTATACCGAACAACACTCTGAACTATAGTTAACCCAACCCTATAAAGATTCCAGTAATCTATTAAAGACATCTGGCATCCTCGTCAAAAATTCAACCCTAATGCTTCTCCCAAAAACTTGCCACTCAAACCTGCAATAGAATTCATCTTTTATTTCATAGATAGTATAGTGTTCCTAACCAAGAATTCCCACATCCAATCCCAACCCTGCCCAACAACCATATATCACTACATCCACTTTCACCTTCAAACCAGGTCCCTCATTCCATGTAAAACTACTCAAACCATATTCAGCTTCAGCTGATGACCTTCCAAGTTGGTACCTTAAAATAGCAGCCAATAGCATTGCCTGTCTCATCTCAATCATTATGAATATGTCAGTCTAGGAATCTCATGCCCCCTTTCTTTGGAAACAATCACACATTATATACACAAATTAGAAAATTCAACAGACATCACTAACCTTCGCCCTAAAGTGGTCTTAGGTTCATGGGAGAATAGTAGGCCAATTGCCCCAAATTCAGAATCAAACTGTGTATTCCACACTTCCCATAGAACGAACACTCACCTCTAACCCTTATAGATACTGTTAATAAAGAAAGAGATGACAAACTACTCAACCCCTTATTTCTATACTTGTCTAAAGCCTTCAACACATTTTGTCACACCAAAATTCTACTTCAAATGTCTATATTAGGTCTATCACAGAGCACCCTTCTATGGTTCAAAACCTACTTTTCCAACAGGTTTCAGTCAGTACAATGGTACCCTGCCCTCTCACCATACCTCTCAGTCATTACCAGTGTACCATGAGGCTCTATCCTTGGTCTACTCCTCAACACACCAGCACCTTCCACTAATGTACACAACAGGTTTCCCTAATGCAATACACTGGTGAATTCACACTCATACGTGTATCAGATAACTTGGCACATCTCCCAAAAAGTACTCGGGAAACTGTAACAGACACTATAACATGGCTTTGTAACTCACAATTCTTGCTCAACCACATCCCCAAAATACTACCATTTCCCTCAGGGCTGTCACATGAAAAACAACATTCAAAATCCTCTCACTTAATAAAACACCATCAGAAGTCACTTCTAATAGCAAATAATGAGGCAGGATATGGGATGATTGTAAGTAATACTGAATAACAAAAGTGGATGATAACCTCTAAGTTTGCAGATGAGTGCAATCTTGGAGAAGTCACTGACTCCTCAAATGATATGGCCATCCCTGCAGGGAGGCTTGTCTCGAATACTGGTGTCAAAATCATGGTCTAAAAGTAAATACCAAAACTGCATTACTGTATATTTTGTGAAGTCATCTATACCTGGGAATAAATCACACTGACAATTTGCCCCTAAGACTTGACCCAGTTGTTCAGGGTTTGGGAATTTATGTGGACATTGACTTAACATTTGACCTACATATGGCTGTTGTTATAAGAAAGTCCTCCTCTATTGCACAGATTATAAACAAAGGGATTGTGTCTAGGTCTAAAGATGTCATTGATCTGCTTTACTCAGCCTTCACTGGGCCAGTTATTGCACATAATGCCCTCTTTGGCATGTATCTGTTCAGACACATGCAACAACTTGAGCTCCCACAACGTCACTGAAAGGATGGAAGGCCTAAACAACACATCCTTCATGGACCGACTGCAACCCTGTAACTATACTCGGCTGGCATACAAGGCATCCTCTGACCTATTACTCATGGTTTTAATACACATCAATAAGTCCAATGGCATCATAAATACTTTGCCTAGGTATCTAAACCTCTTCTGCAACAGTAACAGTTTGGAGGGACAGGTATATCTCGCAGGTGATACTGCCGCTGTGGAACAGACTCCTCACCCACATGAAACACAGCTCATCCTTGTCCATTTTCAAATGCAACTTAGATATATGGATGAAACAGAAAATTTACCCCAGAACTGCCCCATGCACTACCAATGGGCAGATGTAGCTCCTAAATGCTTTACATATGCATAGGCCCACTCAAATTATCTATGGGATGATCCCAGTTATTCTCATTAGGGTAATATGTAATTATCAACCATGGGTAAGGCCAATCTATAACCAAGTGGGAAAGAATATGTTCCAACACAAAAAGGGAAATTAGCTAGATAAAATGGCCTGCAAGAGCAGCTAGTGTAGTAATAACCTTACCTATGAACCTATAATCTTACATTTGAAATGCACATACAAAAGTGTATAAAAAAAATCAGCAAAAACTTGCACTGCTTTACAGATTCAAAAACGTTCTCACCAACACAACTAAAGCTATATGTTCCACTACTTAGAACGTTTCCTCACTATTTTATGGAGCACCCATTCTTATTAACTTCCAGGCAGCATAAAAAGCAAAATTTGAGCAATGCTATAACAAAGTGGCTACATTTGCAGCAAATGACCCTTTCAGAACTCACTACTCAACTAACATATACACAGCTTCTTCCCACCTACAACATTAGCCAGCAATAATCTGCTTGTCTAGCACTAAATATGGTTCAGTACAACTATGTACTCCATCATTATCATTAAGTGAGGAAAACCCTTTCTGTCCACACCCCTATCAAATTTGCAGGGCTTGATCAACATTTATACCATGTTGCCATGGCCTGGGACTCCTTACCTATATCCATCAGATCAATACCCTCCCTTCAGTACTTCAAAACCATTCAGAAATAGTTCTTAGCCAAAATGGTTATCTAACAGTGTAGTACCTCGCAGGATGTGCAGTAGCAAACCCTGCCCCTAAACGCCCACAAATTTACCAAGCTAACGTTAATAGTAATTAGCGGTCATGTAGCTTACACCAGATTAATAAAACAAAGCAGTAAAAAGCATTTTATTGGCATTGGAATGTATAAAACCCTTTGATTGCGATTGGTTATTATCGGTTATTCAGGTTTTACATGGTTATTCAACCGATCGCAATCAAAGGCTTTTTACTACTTTCTTTTTGTGTTTTATACATTCCGATGTAGCTCCAATAAAAGCAGCATTTTCATGCCTTTTACAAAAATTTTAATTGTTTCTAATAATGGAATGTGCCACAGTAAGTTACTTTAACATTGGGAGAAGGCCCGAAAATGCTTATTACTTCTGTGAAATGCCAGAGTATGCAGCACTATTAAATATTTTTCTGGGACTCTTGAGACGTCCATATAAGGAGAGTGTACTATAAGGTAGCAAATAAATAAGTTACATCTTAGCCTGTCCTGGATGATCACATAGCTAGAATGAATTTAGTTTGTGGCACAATAAAGAAAACATATTGATTAATGCAGATGTTTAAAAAGAAACTTGAAAATATATTTGTGTTGGCATAAAAGTGAAGTTTATCTGTAAGTGGAATCAAAAAGAAATACCCGATGCAGTAACTACAGTAGATTTCAAGGTAGCAAAGACCTATATGGTGTGTGTGTTTTCTCTCTTGTTTGTCACCATGATGAAGGATGCAAAAGTATACCTCTGGAGCTCTAATACAAAAATCTGAGTCTGGAGAAAACCTAAATTAATGGCGACAAAATCTACTCATACAGGATTTGTGTTAACATGCCTTTTCTGAAGGAAATGCCATCTGGAAACTCAAATGTATGTCATTTATTTAATGACGTTAATCTTCAGTGCTTTACCGAAATCACAAAATATCGAGAAACAGACCATACAGGGTTACCACCTGTGTCCCCACTTTGTGAGGACAGTCCCTCTTTGGGCAGTTGTGTCCTGCAAAAAAAATTGTAAAAATGGCAAATGTCCTGCAAGATTTTAGAGGCAAGGAATTATTTCCTATACTTTTATGTAATAGTTGCATAAAACTCTGTATCGAAACACCTAATGTTATAAAAAACAGACTAAGCCCACTTTAGGCATTTGAAAAGGTGGCAACCCTACATATGATTAGCGGTTATGTTATTCTGAGGTGCAACATTTGGCAGGTTACTTATTCAGGCAAAGCAGGGGAACACTCCAAGTGTCCTCAAGTAATGTGCTGACCTGCCAATCAATATGGACCGCCCCCTAACCTGCACAGTACACGCCCGCGAGGTACTACACTGTTAGATAACACTTCGCCAAAAAATCTGTCTCGGTTTTGTTCAACCTTAGGATAATGATATTCCTAAATATGAACAAGTTCTAATCATACCTATACACCTCCTTACTTGCCCTTTTCAATCACTTCCCTAACTTTATCTAGATAAAAACAGACACC
>NC_056749.1:199025111-199035545 GCF_019279795.1 Protopterus annectens | reverse complement strand
TTTTTCTTTTGAATGGGTAATTCTGGTGCTGTTTGTTTGGTGGACATACAGGAGATCCATCAGAGTGGGGTCTCACAATGCTCTATATGCCAGGCATAAATCTCCCCTCAAAAGACTATAGGAAACAGAATACAGGGATAGGGCCTTGAGGCAGTCTACATAGGACATTTTAGTTACACCTTGTACTTTTAGTGAGGAACCCTGTGGACATTCCAACTGTTGGATATGCCTGGTTAGGTATACTCAAAGGCCATTGTACTTAATGACAGGTCTGATCAATGCCTAATACAGTGGAACAATGACTTCCTTGGACTTGGGTGTCATACCTAAGTTGTGCAATATAGAATAATTTACTCACCACTGTAGACACATGATGGTCAAACGCTAGATTACTATCTGTGTGTCCCTAAGTCCTAGACTACTGGGTCAACTCTAAGAGGTGTTGTCAATACTATTGTGCTACTAGGGATTGATAACTTCCCAAATGACACTATTATGCATTCTCTTGGCATTGTGTTTTAGCCCATGGCTCTGACACCAGTTGTTTGTCTGTGTCAGCCCCTCCTGAGAACATTTGTGTCAGCATGAGATTCAAATGACAGTCTCTAATTTGCAAAGATCTGCAAATTTAGCCAGCCAGAGACCAGCCTTGACTTCTGAGAAGTAGATGCCAGAAAAGGAGCAGTCCAAGGACTAATCCCTGAGGGACTCCACTTTGTGACTGGCCTCTTTGGCCAGGAGGTGGACTCCCCAATTCTAACTTCCTTTGTCCTTTCTTGTGAGACAGCTGGCTGTCCACCTGGTGACATATGGGAGTGTACCTAACCTCTCTTGAGTTTGTCAGCAATACCCCAAGTGGGCTATTGTGTCGAATGCCTTGGCCTTGAGGTCAAGGTAGGCAATGTAAACAATTTGCCCTCATCCATAACCTTGGTGACCTTCTTAAAGAACTCCACTAGGATGAGTTAGCATGATCTGTCCCTGACTAAACCAAACTGAGTTGAGTCCAGTGTCTGGAGGTTTACTATATCTCTGCTGATCATCTCCAGGATAATTCTTTCTATGGGTTTACATAAAGGACTAGTGAGACTTATGGGTTTGTAGTTTCCGGGGTCTGTAGATGGCCCACCTTTGGGCAGAGGGATGACTGTTGCTTTTCTCTCATTCATGAGGCACAAACCTTTTGAAGGATACAGTTAAATCTAGTAATTTCACAGAAGCTCTGATAGGTCATGTTTCATGCTATTTAGAAGGCATCCAGGGATATTGTCTGGGGCCATTGATGTAGTGTTCTTGGTCTTAGAGAGAGCATTAAGGACCTGTTCCCTAGTGATAGTAGGGGGGAGTTATATTTGATGATATTTCCTGAGTGAAGGTTGAAGGGGAGAGAGGGCTAAAATTGGAGCTGAATTTATCAGCCAGGGGGTTTGCTACGTCTTCTGGCCATTTAGTATAGCTGGCTCCATGTACAATGAGCTCTGCACACAATTGTGCGTTGCCTTTGAGGTTGCGTACATAGGTAAAGAATGGTTTCATAGATTCATAGATTAGTACTAAGCTAAGTGCCCTTGCAAGTCATTTTAAGCCTAGCCAGTTATCCCTTGTGAGACTCAAACCCTGCACCTTGTGTTTGTAAGGCAAACACCTTTTAAATCCGATTGTTGTCACCCTCCTACAAATATATATACCTTCAATCTGTAAAAGATCTTTCCAGTGGTGAGAATCAAACCTTGCACATTGTGATTAGAAAGCATTTTCATTGACCTTTATACCTCTCTACCACTTGGCTTTTCAGGTTTGTCATTGGTTAGGAGGCCAAATTTACCCCTCAAATTTGGCTTTGGTAGACTTTATTTGTCCTCTGAGTTGTTTGTTTAGTTTGAGATGAGAGTGCTTTTTATCCTGCTGTGTGCTGCACCTCCCAATTTTTGCAATAATTTTCTTTATCCTGTTATACAGCCTATTGATTTTATGCTTCTGCCAGAGGTGACTTGCTTTTTTGAGTTAGTTCTTGTACTTCTTCCTGGTGTGTATATCTGTCTCTATGCAGCTATTAACATACTTGTTACAGGGCTTTTGTAGAACAGTTCTGCATAGCAGAGCAGCAGTGTTCTTAGGGTGTTTATGGGGCTTGAGATTTCCGCCAGCTTCACTTAAAATAGCAGGAAACTTAGAATAGTTCCTGTGCATCCCAAGTAATTAGCCATGGATCCAGGTTTTATTTTTTCTTCAAAGGAGACCATTTTGTGGTCTGACCTTTACCATTAGGAAGGTATTACAGTAGGGGTGTGCAGCACTGTATCATATTAGGTGAGGTCCAGAACCAGTAATAGGTGCACCCCACAAGTCAGTGTATTGACTATCTGGTCCAGGGAGTTTGTGTTTACAAACTCCAGGAATCTCTGTGCATGTATGTTAGGTGTCATGTAGGATTCCCAGTTAATAGTGGAGTAATTAGTCACCCATGAATATTCTATTGGTTTGGATGGTTAACATTTCTAATAAGTTTAAATGCATAGTATAGGTTTCCTGGGTCCTAGAGGGGGACTTATAACTTTCAAGGAAGTTGTATTGGATTTTGCCTATGGTGATTTGAACATGGAACAGCTGAAGTGCATTATCCTGTTTGACCAGCATTGAAGTATATTTGCCTTTGATGTAAACAGAGACACCTCCACCTTTTGGTCCCTGCCTGTGAAGTAGCTGGCCCTAAATGACTGGAAAGCATTATAACCTAACACTGTTGGTATGCTCTATCGTGGCTTTTAAACCCTGTCTCAGTGACCGCACAGAGCATCAACATTTTCCAGGGTAAAGAGAGCTTCCTAGGGAGTGGAGTTTTTGTTTAGGATTTCTAGCATTGGAGCAGGCAATACCTTTTAGATTTTTTGGTTTTGATTGGTTATGTCAGAAGTACTCCTCTCAGTGTGGCATTGTCTAAGGAAGGCACTATGAGGGCACAATATTTTAGCTAATATTCAAAAGCCTAGAGAGGAGATGTGCAGACTGTGCTAAAAGTAAATGCTGCCAGCCCAGCTATCTGGAATTTTATAAATAATTCTAGTCATTTCTGAACAATTATAAGGATTTATACAGAAGTGTGTGTAAGGTAGTGAGCTAAAATTTAACCACAGCATGCTCCTATTGGAATAGAGCAGGAATGTACCTGCACTATTGTGACTGTTTAGATGCATATGTTTAATGGAAACTGGAACACAAGGAGGATAACTTGAAAAAATTCAGAGAAAATAGTTGAAATTAAATTGTTTTATAACCAATGCACAAAAAGATGTCTCTCAGTTTCAGTGCAGTAGCAGACACAATGTCTAGCACTAGAATTTTTTTGTATTGTCTTGAAAGAGAGGTAATTACTATGTTTAGTGATGCAGACGGTTAATTGTTTTATGACTTCCAGGTTCTGCAAAACATCTGAGAGATATGCATTTTTCATAGGGGATGCTAAAAGTCTGTTAGTTTCCCTAACAAAGAGGGTTTAGCTTGGGAACTGGAAGTCAGGTGAAAAAAGGGATGTCATACAAGCTAACACTGTAGTAATAGTTGATATTAATTTAACAACTCTCTCTAGAGTGTAAATTTGTATTTTGTCTTGACCTAACAACATCAGCTTGGAAACATCCACTCACCTCTGCATTTGCCTTGCTGTAAGTAATTTTAGGGCACGTAACTCTTTTATATCTCGGATAGGAAAAGAGTAAAATGTAGTTTAGATGTTTTCTTTATCTATTTGGAGACTATCCAGAAAAATGTTTTTTTAAATATTTCCTTTTGATTTTGAACTCTGATGTAACTGATTACTCACTGAGTATTGTCTTGTTCTTTTTTATTATTTATTATTAAATATATTTAAATCTTTTGTTGTGGCTGGTCTTGTTTTAGAGATATTTCTCAAACTCTTTTACAGTACTTGCATATTAATTTTGGTAAATGACTGTACAGGTCAATTCCTAAATAGCCTTTCTCTTGATCAGATCTACCATTTTTGGATTAATAGTAACATTACACAGTAGAATTCAACACCCCTTAGCTAAGGGCCCTTAAAGTAAGCTGATAAGAGTTGGCTGGCAGCAGTGAAAAACTACCTTATACTCTGGGCAAGCAAGGGCAAGCATAGCTGGTAAACCTGTGCCACCCTCTTTTCCAGGTGTGTGTGTGTGTGTGTGTGTAAAACGGCTTGATTACCTCAAATAGCAGATACAGCATGTGTGATGAGTAGGACTCCTAAGAGGGAAAATGTGAGATTCATTTTTTTCCCTACCTTTTCCTTTCCTCCAAGTTTGTGTGTGAACTTGAATATCACGTGTACATAATGTCAGGAGTATGATGTGATACACCCTTTATTGACTGCAGTAAAAGCGTCGATAGGGCTTGAAACCTTCAAAAAGGCATTGCTTTATGTGTTTTGTAATGTTTGCAGACTTTGCAGACAATCACTCTAGATCAGGATGTAATGTGTGTAGATTTTTGAATGGCACGTGATAGTGTGCTGATTAAATAGTACAGTATCTCTCAAAACTGGCTCCTGGTGATGCTGCCTCTCACCACTTGTTATTATTTCTGATTTTGCCACTGCTATGTCTGACTAGTGCAAGTGTGAAAGCATTAGTAGTATCTTTTACTGTTTCTGCTAGTACTTTTAGTGGCTGCTTTTGACTAATTTTAGCATTACTGTTTCTGCTATCATTGCTTCAAATACCTTTTATGTTTTCAAGCTGAAAATGAAATGTCATTGGTCAAGATTTTCTGGAAAAAGGGAAAATAAACAATGGAGTATATATATATATATATATACTACAAACCAGAAAAGGTGTGCATGGCTGTACTCAACGGCTTTTTACTCAATTCCTATACAGCCACAACCTAGCAGAAAGGCAGAAGTGCTAAAGTCAGCTTTATCCATACTGTTTAGCTTGTTTAAGATTTTCACATTAAATCATTACTGTTCTTAAAAAAATCTCGGCTAGGTGTTGATTAGCTTTGTTCATGCTTCAGTTTTTTAGATGTTTTGTTTTTTCATTGTACATGGTCACTTTTCCAGGAGGGTGTTAGACAATTGATTTACGATGTATACATGTTTCTATGTCAACGTTTTTGAATCTTTCCTGAAAGCCACCTCATCTATAGGAACTCTGATCTTAGTATTTAAAATGCTGTGGAATAACATAAATGCAGATCACGGAATACAAACGGAACACAACTTGAAACAAAACTATGCCAAAAAGTAGCTTAATCTCATTATTAAACAGTGATTGTAGACTGGCATCATTTAATTTTCCAAATTCATTAATTATGCATACAGTGGCTAACCTATTATTTCTATGTGAGCACAAAGGAAAGGAAAAAATAACACTAAAATATATGCTATACTGCTCAAAAGGAGTAATGAGGTCTAAAAGTCCATCATAATTATGCACCACCCTTCAACCTAGGGTAATGTAGAACTCCTTGATACAGTTACGCTCAAGTATACTTGTGGGGCCAGTACAACAGAAGCTGCATGTTATAAATTGATGTATTTGCTACATCAACCTTACAGATTTTGGAGTAGTCCAAACAGTCTGCAGGAAAATACATGGGTCAGAGGGCTTATATAAGCCTAGCTAAAAAGGCACCCTGGCTTTCCCACCCAAGAAAATTATTTTCCTGTGCTCCTGTCGAGCAGAGCCACAGAAGTGATCCCCAGGGTGATTTCCTATTTCCCATCCAATCATCAAGATTTTTCTTGAACAGTACTAATGAGGAGCTTTGTTTGATATATATAGGTAGTTTGTTCCAGAGTATGGGAAGTCTCTGGGACAGGAATCTATCCCTCGAGCATGTTCTGTTTATTGTGGTGACAGGGTTTAGGTCCCTAGAGCTTATAGCTCAGAGGGATTGGGATTTCTTTAAGTGGAGTATGTCCAACAGCTCTGGGTTTGACATAGCTTTGTATGTTAGGCTGGGAAAATTTCCTCTTTTTGGCCAGGGTTTTATTTTTTTGCGGGCCCCTTTCCAGTTTTGTAGATGTCTTGTGAGGTAATACCAAAAGGAGCTTATACTCTATAATGGGTCTAATGAGTGACAAGTAGAGGGGAACAATGGGTTTCATAGGTAGGTACTAGGCTATCTGCCCAAGGGCATTTTAAGCCTAGCCAGGTGTGGTTTGGGCTGCCCCTTTTATTAATTAACTAAGCCTCCATCAAGCACAGCCAATGAAGTGATCCCAGGGGTGTATTTTCTGTTACCCATCCACTCCCCAAAGCTTCTCTTGAGTGTTAGTGAGGAGCTCTGCCTAATGTAGTTAGGAATTTTGTTCCAAAGCGGGGGGAGTCTCTGTGACAGGAATCTATCCTTCCAGCATGTTCTATTTATTGCTGTGGTGAGGTTTAGCTCACCAGAGCGGGGTTTTAGTTACTTGGAGCATGTCTATCAATTCGGGTTGGACATGGCTTTGTAAGTCAGGCAGAGATCAGCCGAGTATGCAATATGCCACTGAGTATAGGTGGAGTTTTTTCAGTCGGGCTGCATAGGACATATGTTTGAGGCCAGTAATCCTCTTGGTGAGGTGCTTTTGTGGTCTTTCCAGCTGTTGGAAGTGTCTTGTGAGGTACATCCCAAATGGGGCTTTGTACTCTATGATGGGTCTGATGAGTGACGAGTAGAGGGGCACTATAACCTCTTTATTTCTAGATGAGAACCCCTTGGTAATTAGGTGGGCCACATAGAAGGATTTCCTAACTACTTTGGCAATATGATTGTCAAAGGAGAGATTACTATCTACCTGGGTCCCCAGATCTCTTATTACCTCTTCTATATTAAGGGGGCTGCCGCCTATGTGGTAATTCATGGGTGTTTTGTTCATAGGTTGGTTCTAGGCTATCAGCCCTAGGGCCTATACAAGCCTAGCCATAACAATTTCCTGGCTATTTCTTCCCACACTATTTACTTCCCTGGACCCCTGTCTAGCAGGGCAACTGACGTGATCCCTGGGGTGAATTTCCTTTCTCCCATCCAATAGTCAAGGTTCCTTTTGAAGAGGGCCAGAGAGGCACTCTGCCTGACATGTATGGGCAATCTATTCCAGAGTCTGGGGGGGGGGAACCCCCCACTTATTTTTTTTTTAAAAAATTTTCCCGGGGGGGGGGGTTGGGTTTTTTAAAACCCCCCCCGGGGGGGGGCCTTTTTTAAAAACCCCCCAAAAAAAAAAAGGGGGGGGGGGTTTTTTGGGGGGGGGGGTTTTTTTCCTTTTTTTTTTGGGGGTTTTTTGGGTTTCCTTTTTTTTTGGGGGCCAAAGGGGTTTTTTTAAAGGGAAAGGGGGGGGGGAAAACCCCTTTTTTTTGGGGGAAAAAAAAATTTTGAGGGGGCCCAAAAAAAATTTTTCCCCCCCCTTTTTTGGGGGAAAAACCCCCCCTTTTAAGGGGCCCAAAAAAAATTTTTAATTTGGGGGTTTTTAAAAAAAAACCCCCCCCCAAGGTTTTTTTTTTTTAAAATTTTTTGGGGTTTTGGGGGTTTTTTCCAAAGGGGGAAAATTTTTTTTTTTTCCGGTTTCCCGGGGGGGCCCCCTTTTGGGGGCCCCTTTGGGTTTTTTTTCCCTTTTTTTAAAAAAAATTTTTTCCTTTTTTCCCTTTTTTAAAAAAACCCCGGGGGACCCAGGACTGAACCCTGTGGTACTCCACTTGTCACTGGTCTGAAGATGGATTTGAAGTCTGCTACTTTCACAGTGTGGGTTCTGTCAGTGAGCCATTTTGGGAGCCCATCTTGTGACATAGGTATTTAACCTAGTTTAGTGAGTTTATCTATAATTCCGGGGGGGGGGTTTAAACCTTAAAAAAAAAAAAACCCCCCCAAAAAAAACCCCAAAAAGGGTTTTTTTGGCCCCCAAAAAGGGGAAAAATTTAAAATTTTTTTAAAACCCCGGGGGGGGGAAAAAAATTTTAAAGGTTTTTAAAAAAAAAAACCCAAAAATTTTTTTAAAAAAATTTTGGGGGTTTTTTTCCCCCTTTTTTTTTGGGAATGGAATTTAATTTTTTCCTTTAAAAAAAAAAAAAGGGTTAAATTAAAAGGTTTTGGGGGGGAAAATTTTTAAAATTTTTAAAAAAAAAAAAAATTTTTTTTTTCCCTTAAAATTTTTTTAATTTTTAATTTTTTAAATTAAATTTTTTTTTTAAAAAAAAAAAAAAAATTTTGGAAAAAGGAAAAATTTTTCCCCCTTTTTTTTTTTTTGGGGGTTTTTAAAAAAAAACATTTTTTTTAAAAAAAAAAAAAAAAAATTTGCTTTTTTTTAAAAAAATATTTTTTTGTTAAAAAATTTTTTTTTTAAAGGAAAAAAAAAAAATTTTTTAAAAATTTTAAAAAAAAAAAAGGGGGTGGAAAAAAAAAAAAGGAAAAAAAAAAAAAAAATTCTTTTTTTTTTAAAAATTTTTTTTCTTTAAAAAAAAAAACCCCCTTTTTGGGAAAAAAAAACCAAAAAAGGGGGAAAAAAAACCCCCCCCTTTTTTTTCCAATTCCCCCCCAAATTTTTTTTTCCCCTTTTTTCCCCCCCCCCCCCTTTTTTCCCCTTCCCTTTTTTTTCCCTTTTTTTAAAACCCCCCCCGGGGGGGTTTTTTTTTTTTTTTTTTTAAAAAAGGAAAGGGGGGAAAAAACCCCCCCTTTTTAAAAAAAATTTTTTTTGGGGGCCCCCCCCCAAAAAAATTTTCCCCCTTTGGGGAATTACCCCCTTTCCCTTTTTTTTCCCCAAAATTTTTTTTTCCCCCCCCAAAACCCCCCCCTTTTTTTAAAAAAAAAATTTTTTTTTAAAAATTTTTTTCCCCCCCTTTTTAAAAACTTAAAAAAATTTTTAAAAAAAAAAAAAATTTTTTTTTTTTTTAAAAAAAAATTTTTAACCCTTTTTTTCCCAAACCAAAAAAAATTTTTTTTTGGGAAAAAAAAATTTAAAAAAAATTTTTTTTTTTTTTTTCCCCCCCCAAAAAAATTTTTAAAAAAATTTTTTTTTCCCTTTTTTTTCCCCCCTTTTTTTCCCCCCCCAAAAAAAAAAAAAAAACCCTTTGGGGGGGGGGGTTTTTTTTTGGGGGGGAAAAAACCCCCAAAAAACCCTTTTTTTTTTTCCTTTTCCCAAAAAAAAAAAAAATTTTTAAAAAAATTTTTTTTTCCCCCCAAAAAAATTTTTTAAAAAAAGGGGGAAAAAAAATTTTTTTAAAAAAAAAAAAAAACAAAAAAATTTTTTAAAAAAAAAATTTAAAAAAATTGAAAAAAAAACAATTTTTTTGGGGGGGGGAAAAAACCCCTTAAAAAAATTTTTTAAAAATTGGAAAAAAAAAAAATTTTTTTAAAAAAATTCCCGGGTTTTTAAAAACCCCCCGGGGAAAAATTTTAAAAACCCCAAAATTTTTCCCCCCAAAACCGTTTTTAAAAAAAAACCCCTTTTTTTTTTAAAAAAAAGGGGAAAAAAAAAAAATTTAAAAATTTAAAAAAAATTTTTTTTTTTTTTTTTTTTTTCCCAAATTCCAAAAAATTTTAAAAACCCAAAATTTTTTTAAAATTTAAATTTTTTCCCCTTTAAAAAAAATTTTTTTTTTTAACCAAAAATTTTTTTTTTAAAGGGGGGGAAAAAAAAAAGGGGGCTTTTCCCTTTTTGGGAAAAAAGGGGGGCCCCCCGGGTTTCCAACCCCTTTTTTTCCAAAAACCCCTTTTTAAAATTTTAAAAAAAAACCCAAATTTTAAATTTTTTCAAAAGGGGGGAAAAAACCCCCAAAAATTTTTTGGGAAAAATTTTGGGGGGTTAAAATTTTTTAAAATTTTTCCCTTTTTTTAAAAACCGGGGGGGGGCCCCAAAAAATTTTGACCCTTTTTGGGGGGAAAACAAAAAGATTTTTAAAAATTTTTAAAAAAAATTTTTAAAACCCCCCAAAAAAATATTTTAAAAAAACCCAAAATTTTTGGGAAAAAATTTTTTGGGGGGGGGTTTTTAATTTTTCCTTTTTTGGGGAAAATTTTTTCCCCCCCTTTTTCATTTTTTCCTTTTAAAAAATTTTTTTTCCCAAAAAGGGGGGGGGTTTAAAAAAAAAAACCCCCCCCCCCCCAAAAATTTTAAAAAAAAAAATTTTTTTTTTTTGCCCAAAGAAGCCCCGGTTTAAAAAACCCGCTTTTAAAAAAAAAAAATTTTTTTCTATAATTCCAGAGTGGGGGATGGTGTTGAAAGCCTTGACGAAATTTAGATAGACTGTGTGAACCACCTTACCCTCATCTATAGCTTTGTGAACCACCTTACCCTCATCTATAGCTTTGGTTACTGCTTCAAAGAAGTCTATCAGGTTTAGGAGACATGATCTGCTTTTTACAAATCCGAAATGGGTGGGGTCCAGAGTTTAGACATTACCAGTGTCTTTGATTATAAGTTCCATGATGATACGTACCATAGTCTTGCAGACCAAGCTCATC
>NC_056749.1:198970111-199020111 GCF_019279795.1 Protopterus annectens | reverse complement strand
TTCGCCATGTTTGTTTCGCTTTGCTCTGCTGGGTTTGAGCTCAACCGAGAAGATGTGGGCATTGTTGAAGGTTTTAGTGTGGCTTAGTAGTTATGTATTTTTTATACAACATTTATTGTGTTTTCCTTTTGTGGATAGTGACAGTAATTTTAAAATTAGTTTTGTTGTGGGGTGCTGTATGTGAAAGTGATTATGGCCACGTTTTATTGCTCAAATACTAGGTTGTTTTTTTTCTGCTGGCTCAATTGAAGCAACAGTCCACGTCACACATAGATATGGCTCCAGTGAGACAATCTTGTACATGCTTAGAAGCCTACTGTAGGATGATACAGGTTAGATAGACATGGCTCCAGTGAGACATTCTTGTACATGCTTACAAGCCTACTGTGGGATGCTACATGTTAGTTGTATGTTTTTATGTACATGTTTACAAGCCTACTGTAGGATGCTACAGGTTAGTTGTATGTTTTTATGTACATGCTTACAAGCCTACTGTAGGATGCTACATGTTACTTGTATGTTTTTATGTACATGCTTACAAGCCTACTGTAGGATGCTACAGGTTAGTTGTATGTTTTTATGTACATGTTTACAAGCCTACTGTGGGATGCTACAGGTTAGTTGTATGTTTTTATGTACATGCTTACAAGCCTACAGTAGGATGCTACAGGTTAGTTGTATGTTTTTATGTACATGTTTACAAGCCTACTGTAGGATGCTACAGGTTAGTTGTATGTTTTATGTACATGCTTACAAGCCTACAGTAGGATGCTACAGGTTAGTTGTATGTTTTTATGTACATGTTTACAAGCCTACTGTAGGATGCTACAGGTTAGTTGTATGTTTTTATGTACATGTTTACAAGCCTACTGTAGGATGCTACAGGTTAGTTGTATGTTTTTATGTACATGTTTACAAGCCTACTGTAGGATGCTACAGGTTAGTTGTATGTTTTTATGTACATGTTTACAAGCCTACTGTAGGATGCTACAGGTTAGTTGTATGTTTTTATGTACATGCTTACAAGCCTACTGTAGGATGCTACAGGTTAGTTGTATGTTTTTATGTGCATGCTTACAAGCCTACTGTAGGATGCTACAGGTTAGTTGTATGTTTTTATGTAACATGCTTACAAGCCTACTGTAGGATGCTACATGTTACTTGTATGTTTTTATTTATGAGATTATTTTGATTCTCTTTCATTATTTATGTCAAATCTTGAATTTGGAGTTTATGTTGTAGGAAGAAATAGGTATGACTGATGCATTCAGTGCATTGTTGTGCCATGACTTGTACATAACTAGTAGATTCATATGTTTATACTAGACTAATGACCACCAGAGTCTTTACAAGTCCAAAATCATGTATAATTCACATTAGTAGGAGGAAAATGGATTTTCATCAACATGGATTTCCTAAAGACTGACTGTAATGTCTGACATTATGGACCAACTGTAGTCTTCAGTGATTTACCAGAAGATATAAACATTTTATAACGAGAAGCGTAAATAATATGAGGCAAAATGAGCGATAGTTGAGCATTATGAAGTAGTTAATGACCAGCAATGTTGCTTTCTTATTTTTTCAGTCTGATGATTTTTCTTGTGGTGTGGGTGGACATTTATTTCCACAGATTTCCTTATCTGTGTATAATTTTTATTTTGTTTTTTGGCTGGGTAGTTGTTGCAATCATAACTTGTATATCAGATTGTATTGTATTATATTAGTGGGGTGTAGGCAGGGGAAGCATTTGTAAGGACAAGGTCATACATGTTATTTGTTTACTGAAGTGTGACTACCAGGAAAGTCTAACTGAGTAGGTGTCTGTTTTTATCTAGATAAAGTTAGGAAGTGAGTGAAAAGGGCAAGTAAGGAGGTGTAAGGTATGATTAGGAACTTGTTCATATTTAGGAATATCATTATCCTAAGGCTGAACAAAAACCGAGACAGATTTTGGCGGTTATCTAACAGTGTAGTACCTCGCGGGCGGTACTGTGCAGGTTAGGGCGTGTCCATATTGATTGGCAGGTCAGCGCACATTTGAGTGACACTGAGTGTTCCCGTTTTGCCTGAATAAGTAACCTGCCAAATGTTGCACTCTGTGAATAACAATAACCGCTAATCATATGTAGGGTTGCCACCTTTTCAAATGCCTAAAGTGGGCTTAGTCTGTTTCTTATAACATTAGGTGTTTCGGATACAGAGTTTTATGCAACTATTACATAAAGTATAGGAAATAATTTTGCACTAAAATCTCAGGACATTTGCCATTTTTACAATTTTTTTGCAGGACACAACTGCCCAAAGAGGGGACTGTCCCTCACAAAGTGGGACAGGTGGTAACCCTATATGGTCTGTTTCTCGTATATTTTGTGATTTCCTGGTAAAGCACTGAAGATTAACGTCATTAAATAATGACATACATTTGAGTTTCAGATGGCATTTCCTTCAGAAAAGGCATGTTAACACAAATCCTGTATGAGTAAGATTTTGTCGCCATTAATTTAGGTTTTCTCCAGACTCCAGATTTTTTGTATTAAGAGCTCCAGAGGTATACTTTGCATCCTTCATCATGGTGACAAACAAGAGAGAAAGCCACACACACCATATAGGTATTTGCTACCTTGAAATATACGAGTTACTGCACAGTATTTCTTTTGATTCCACTTACAGATAAAACTTCACTTTTTTATGCCAACACAAATATATTTTCAAGGTTTTTTAAAGATCTGCATTAATCAATATGTTTGCTTTATTGTGCCATAAAACTAAATTCATTCTAGCTATGTGATCATCCAGGACAGGCTAAGATGTACTTATTTATTTGCTACTCTTATAGTACAGTCCTTATATGGACGTTTGCAGTCCCAGAAAATATTTAATAGTGCAAATACTCTACATTTACAGAAGTAATGCTTTTCGGTCTTCCCAGTGTTAAAGTAACTTACTGTGGCACGTTCCACATTAGAAACAATTAAAAATTTTGCAAAAGGCATGAAAATGCTTTTTATTGACATCGGAATGTATAAAACACAAAAAGAAAGTAGTAAAAAGCCTTTGATTGCGATCGGTTGAATAACCATGTAAAACCTGAATAACCGATAATAACCAATCGCAATCAAAGGGTTTTATACATTCTAATGCCAATAAAATGCTTTTTACTGCTTTGTTTTATTAATCTGGTGTAAGCTACATGACCGCTAATTACTATTAACATAGCTTGGTAAATTGTGGGCGTTTAGGGGCAGGGTTTGCTACTGCACATCCTGCGAGGTACTACACTGTTAGATAACCATTTTGGCTAAGAACTATTTCTGAATGGTTTTGAAGTACTGAAGGGAGGGTATTGATCTGATGGATATAGGTAAGGAGTCCCAGGCCATGGCAACATGGTATAAATGTTGATCAAGCCCTGCAAATTTGATAGGGGTGTGGACAGAAAGGGTTTTCCTCACTTAATGATAATGATGGAGTACATAGTTGTACTGAACCATATTTAGTGCTAGACAAGCAGATTATTGCTGGCTAATGTTGTAGGTGGGAAGAAGCTGTGTATATGTTAGTTGAGTAGTGAGTTCTGAAAGGGTCATTTGCTGCAAATGTAGCCACTTTGTTATAGCATTGCTCAAATTTTGCTTTTTATGCTGCCTGGAAGTTAATAAGAATGGGTGCTCCATAAAATAGTGAGGAAACGTTCTAAGTAGTGGAACATATAGCTTTAGTTGTGTTGGTGAGAACGTTTTTGAATCTGTAAAGCAGTGCAAGTTTTTGCTGATTTTTTTTATACACTTTTGTATGTGCATTTCAAATGTAAGATTATAGGTTCATAGGTAAGGTTATTACTACGCTAGCTGCTCTTGCAGGCCATTTTATCTAGCTAATTTCCCTTTTTGTGTTGGAACATATTCTTTCCCACTTGGTTATAGATTGGCCTTCCCCATGGTTGATAATTACTTATTACCCTAATGAGAATACCTGGGATCATCCCATAGATAATTTGAGTGGGCCTATGCATATGTAAAGCATTTAGGAGCTACATCTGCCCATTGGTAGTGCATGGGGCAGTTCTGGGGTAAATTTTCTGTTTCCCATCCATATATCTAAGTTGCACTTGAAAATGGACAAGGATGAGCTGTGTTTCATGTGGGTGAGGAGTCTGTTCCACAGCGGCAGTATCGCCTGCGAGATATACCTGTCCCTCCAAACTGTTAGTGTTGCAGAAGAGGTTTAGATACCTAGGCAAAGTATTTATGATGCCATTGGACTTATTGATGTGTATTAAAACCATGAGTAGTAGGTCAGAGGATGCCTTGTATGCCAGCCGAGTATAGTTACAGGGGTTGCAGTCGGTCCATGAAGGATGTGTTGTTTAGGCCTTCCATCCTTTCAGTGACGTTGTGGGAGCTCAAGTTGTTGCATGTGTCTGAACAGATACATGCCAAAGAGGGCATTATGTGCAATAACTGGCCCAGTGAAGGCTGAGTAAAGCGGATCAATGACATCTTTAGACCTAGACACAATCCCTTTGTTTATAATCTGTGCAATAGAGGAGGACTTTCTTATAACAACAGCCATATGTAGGTCAAATGTTAAGTCAATGTCCACATAAATTCCCAAACCCTGAACAACTTGGTCAAGTCTTAGGGGCAAATTGTCAGTGTGATTTATTCCCAGGTATAGATGACTTCCCAAAATATACAGTAATGCAGTTTTGGTATTTACTTTTAGACCATGATTTTGACACCAGTATTCGAGACAAGCCTCCCTGCAGGGATGGCCATATCATTTGAGGAGTCAGTGACTTCTCCAAGATTGCACTCATCTGCAAACTTAGAGGTTATCATCCACTTTTGTTATTCAGTATTACTTACAATCATCCCATATCCTGCCTCATTATTTGCTATTAGAAGTGACTTCTGATGGTGTTTTATTAAGTGAGGGGATTTTGAATGTTGTTTTTCATGTGACAGCCCTGAGGGAAATGGTAGTATTTTGGGGGTGTGGGTGAGCAAGAATTGTGAGTTACAAAGCCATGTTATAGTGTCTGTTACAGTTTCCTGAGTACTCTTTGGGAGATGTGCCAAGTTATCTGATACACGTATGAGTGTGAATTCACCAGTGTATTGCATTAGGGAAACCTGTTGTGTACATTAGTGGAAGGTGCTGGTGTGTTGAGGAGTAGACCAAGGATAGAGCCTCATGGTACACTGGTAATGACTGAGAGGTATGGTGAGAGGGCAGGGTACCATTGTACTGACTGAAACCTGTTGGAAAAGTAGGTTTTGAACCATAGAAGGGTGCTCTGTGATAGACCTAATATAGACATTTGAAGTAGAATTTTGGTGTGACTAAATGTGTTGAAGGCTTTAGACAAGTATAGAAATAAGGGGTTGAGTAGTTTGTCATTATCTCTTTCTTTATTAACAGTATCTATAAGGTTAGAGGTGAGTGTTCGTTCTATGGGAAGTGTGGAATACACAGTTTGATTCTGAATTTGGGGCAATTGGCCTACTATTCTCCCATGAACCTAAGACCACTTTAGGTCGAAGATTAGTGATGTCTGTTGAATTTTCTAATTTGTGTATATAATGTGTGATTGTTTCCAAAGAAAGGGGGCATGAGATTCCTAGACTGACATATTCATAAGGATTGAGATGAGACAGGCAATGCTATTGGCTGCTATTTTAAGGTACCAACTTGGAAGGTCATCATCTGAAGCTGAATATGGTTTGAGTTGTTTTACATGGAATGACGGACCTGGTTTAAAGGTGAAAGTGGATGTAGTGATATATGGTTGTTGGGCAGGGTTGGGATTGGATGTGGGAATTCTTGGTTAGGAACACTATACTATCTATGAAAGAAAAGATGAATTCTATTGCAGGTTTGAGTGGCAAGTTTTTGGGAGAAGCATTAGGGTTGAATTTTTGGCGAGGATGCCAGATTTCTTTAATAGATTACTGGAATCTTTATAGGGTTGTGTTAACTCTAGTTCAGAGCGTTGTTCGGTATAGGTTTTTTTGCCTTCATTTATTTTCTTTTTATTACAGATGCGGAGCATTCTGAAGTTTGAGATATTGTGATGTTTTGTATTTCTACCACTCTTTCCACACTTTTTCTTTATCCTGCATTAGCATTCTACTCTTTTGAGATAGCCAAATTGCATTATTTGCTTGTAGTGTCTTCCTTCCAGGGGTTGTAAGGCTATTTAGAAGTTGCTTTGAATTCATTTAAAGCTTCCTGTAAGGATAGGATTTTTGGGTATTCCAGTTAAAAGACAATAGGGTAGTATTGCATAACTCTGAATTAAACTTGGACAGGTTGCATATTGTTTTATAGACATGCCATTTAAGTGGATGTATCAGATGTATGGTTTAATTTCACCAAAACTGTTGGGTTTCTAATACCGTTATGAGACTGGACCCCATTCCTAAGTCAGGGTATAGTTAAAGTTCATGAAATTAGTATTGCTTCAATCTTTGTTATCCAAAAGTATTATTCGTAGCACCCACAATAGGGCCAGAATTGATTCCTGCAATTCATACGGAGTTACATTAATGGGTAGCATATCTAAAAATGACTTTAGTTTTTTTTTTAATTTGATCCATTGCTCCTACTACTGCTATTGGAACTGCCTCAGCATTTTTTCTCAACATTGCTCTCATTTCTGCCTGCAAATCTTGAGATTTTATGAATTTGTATCTTGGTGTATATAAAACACTGTAAAGGCAATGTGCAGCAATTTCAATTATCAATGCTCCTTTTTAGTTTTTAATGAACTACTATAACTGGTGTTCCTGTACCTACTTTTTTGGACTGTTGGTAATGGCTGATCCAGTCTGATGCACACTTCATCATTCTCTGTAATACTTTGTGGTTCATGTTCCCAAAGCTTCTCACCTACTTCTGTATTGTGGTGTTCGCACAATCCTCAATGGAACAGTCTTGCTACACTATTGCGTCTTTCAGTGTATAGACCATCTGCATGTATCATACCCAGCAACAAGGTATGCAACTCCTTCTAGTTCTTTTTTTTTACAGAACCTATATTTGTCTGTTTCTCACACATGTTCAATGGACTTTGTAAACTAATATGTATGTAAGTCCACCATCTTGGGCTTCTGTTATTAACCTTTCATCCCCTGGTTCATAGGATCATAGGAAGTTACTAGGCTATTGGCCTTGAGGCCCTTATAAGCCTAGCTTTGAGTTTAACCCATGTTTTGACAAGTTAGCACCCAAAGCCCTTGTCCACCAGGGACACAGGTGGAATCCCAGGGGTGTATTTTCTGTTTCCCATCCAGTTATGCAGGTTGCGCTTGAAAAGGGATATTGAGATACTCTTCTTGATGTGGAGATGGAGTCTGTTCCACAGATGGGGGAGTCTCTGGGATACAAATATCTCCCACCAACAAGTCCTATTGATGTAACAGACCAGGTTGAGATTGCGTGTGTGGGTTACTTGAGTGGAGCTTGACTTGCAGATATGCAGCAGTCCCGTCAAGGCAGGGACTGAGATTGCTTTGTATGCCATACATAGGTCACCTCTGAGGAGTCTGTATGAAACTGAGTAGAGGGACAGGGCTTTTAGCCCATCTGTGTAGGGTATCTGTTTGAGGCCCTGGATTCTTCTCGTGAAGAACCTCTGTGGTCTCTGCAGCTGCTGCATGCGTTTTGCGAGGTACATGCTGAAGGGGGCATTGTACTCAATAATTGGCCTTTTAAGGGAAGAATACAGGGATGTTATGATCCCCTTGTACCTGGATGAGATACCCTTACTTATGAGGTGCACCATATAGAAAGCTTTCTGTACAATGGAAGCAACATGGTCAAAAGTCAGGTTACTATTAACCTGGGTGCCCAAATCCCTCACGACTGATTGTGTGCTTAGGACATTGTTATTAATGTGATAATATGTGGGGACCATACATAGGTCTCAACCTGCTAAGAGGCCAATGTGGAACACAGACCATAGCAATGTGTGGCAAACAGTCAAAATGTGGAACACCCTATTTTCACACTGTGCAAAAAATGTACCTTGACCATGACCATGGTCTTTCAGCCAAAATATACGCATGGACAGACACACGTGCACACACATGCACAGACACACTAACTCACCCTCGTCATACATCTCAGATGCCCAGAATTTTGCAGAATGTCCAAAATTTTGTCTTGTGTTTTAGGTGTGATCCTCATAAAATATGTAGTTTTCTGGAATAGCCATTCGCATGACAAACACAGTACAATATCTAGGAACATTATGTTGGTGTTTGCCCATGACAGTCACTGTGAGTGGTTCCTGGATCTGGTGTTTGGTAAACGGCATCACAGATGATATCTGAATGATCCTCAAACAACATAGACAGTGGAAAATAGCCTACAGACAGGAGGGTGATGTACCAGACATGACTACAGCATATAAGTGTAGCTGTACTTCATTGAGACTACTACCTGTTTAACCAGTTGTGTGTGTGTGGTAATGGCTATTCTGCATGTTTTAAAACTGACAAGACAATGCTTTGTTTGTGAGGGACCCCCATCTATAGGGCCATCTGTGGATTGGTCGGTGTGTAGAACCATTTGTTCCCTGTGTTACTTACTGAACACACATCTGTGATCAGCAGGAGCATAGTGTCAGGATTGCAGCCAGAACATGGTGATAGTGATGAGTTACTGCCATCGCATCCCTGACTGGACATATGTCACATGAAACAGTGGTATGACAGACACTGTCTGGAGTTTTCAGTGACATACCAATAATGGGCCTTTGTTCATAGCTGCAGTCACAAGTCTTCTACACTTTGTACAGATGTCATGCAGTATATATGCATGTGGTGTGCTCCCTCTGCAAATGTATACCATTTGTTGAGATGAGTTGATGGTCATATCTATGCATGCTGTTGTATGTAATCCTGAATGCTGTTGACTATTACTAAGCCATATCTGTGTTTAAACTGCAACACCATAGGCTGTATGGGTTTGGAGGTCCCGGCAAAACCTCCTGTCCTACTTCAGCTGGCCATGGCACTGGGCATCAGCACATCTGAGGCCCATCCTTGGATCTCCACCTCTGTTGGCTCTGCACCACCTTCTGGTGGTACTGCCACTGAGGATGGGACTTGCCCCCCCTGGGAGCAGGTCCAGACAGGAACATGTCCGCTGTCATACAGTCCCAGATGTGGTGCGTAGGGGGCTCAATAAGGGGTTTCGAGGTCAAATATGCCAGCACAAGGGCAGAGTGTCACATTTACAGGGAGAGGCTGCCCCTCCTAGACAGCCCCCAGCACTGCCACCTTTGCAGCTGTTTTGGTGAAGTGGTTGCTGCCCATGACTGGTGACCTCTGTCCCACTATTTCCATCTGCGGGCTCATGGGCTTGTGAATGCCGAATACTCCTCCCCGTTCGAGGTGTATCCCCCCACGTGTCATATACTGACCCTGTATGCTGTCTTGTCTGTCATCCTACCCTACCTATCCTCCATGAGCATACCAACTCTCCTTCACCCACATCCCACTCTCACCTTACGGAAACCAAAGGGCAATTGGCTCCTAGAACAACATTTGCCCCATACATAGCTGTCCATTTCACACAAGTGTCCACTGGACACGTAACCCTTTTAATATGCATCACAACATACTCCAGTTGTCCTCACCCCTGTCTCTAAGGCGCACAATCCTAGTATGTACATGACTCCTAAATGTTCCAGGTACACGTGATGTGGATGACCCCATTGTGCACACAACACTACAGGTCCCTCTATGGTTACCCCATTTATCTTTATCATGATGATCACCTTGCATAGAGTACTGTTATGACATAATGATTGGACAGGAACTGTTGTGTTAATGTAAATAACATGCACAGAGTAATGTATATGGCCAATGTACAAATGATTGCTTGTATGAATGACACATGTCAGTCTGAGGGAGTCTTTATACTACATAGGACAACACCACTACATAATACAGGCATTGCTGGTGTTTCCCTTTTCATTCCTTTTTAATGCTTTGTTGTCACATGGGATGTTCCTGATCTATCTATATATATATATATATATATATATATATATATATATATATATATATATATATATATATATATATATGTATGTATCTATATGATGGACATAAACACTCACACATACAGCTACATGATGGAATGCATTTCCTATACTGTTGAATGACTGAGCTGGATGATATGTTTGTGATAAGGTCCAATGTCTCTATATCTGCCATGGCTTAGTGGTAAATCACAATAGCTGTCTGTGCAGGGTCCTGGTTTCGAGCCTTGCAGAGGCCGTTTATTTTGTTGCAGGGCAGAACAAGGCCATTGGTAACTGAGTGATTAAGGCACATTAAAGCAGTTGTGAGTGGGTTTGCGTGTTGCTAAGCAATGCTAACCTCTGGTTACAGTTTCTTACACTCAGCCTCTACATTGCTTTACTAGTGTAATACTCGCATACTGGTGGCCAAACAGGCTTACACCCGCTTGCTCCTGCACTTGCAGATGCACTGCATTTGGTGTTTGCATCTGACACTCACCCCTGGGTGGGAGTGAGGACTACGATATTACCTTATATGGGTCTACTTCTTTTGACCTAACTTTCATTTGCCTGACACTCATTTGCCTGACCCCATTTGACTGACACTCATTTGCCTGACCCCATTTGACTGAAATTTCATTTGCCTGCCACTTCATTTGCCCGACACTTCATTTGACTGACAAGTATTATTAGCAAGAAAATGGAATATGCCCCCTTCCTCACTGTAGTGCGACCCTGGAATTAGAATATATAGTTAGGGGGTGTGGGGGGCACAGCCCCCCACTTCATTTCATATGATATAGTTAACTTTTGATGTAATATTGCTTAGTAAAAGAAAAGTAAGTGGGGGGCTGTGCCCCTCACACCCCCCCAACTATATATTCTAACTCCAGGGTTGCACTACAGTGGGGAAGTGGGCATATTCCCTTTTCTTGCTAATAATACTTGTCAGTCAAATGAAGTGTCAGGCAAACGAAATTTCAGTCATTTGGTCTCAGGCAAATGGGAGTTAGGTCAAAAGAAGTAGACCCATATATATATATATATATATATATATATATATATATATATATATATATATATATATATATATATATATATATATATATATATATATATATATATATATATATATATATATATATATATATATTATATACTTATGTACATTTCCTATGCTGGGCACTGCTTAGACCCACGTAAGTGCACTCAGACTTGCTTACTGGTACTTAATATGTGTTTACTGCTGCTTATTTGTGCTTACTAGTACCTTATTCGTTATGACAGTGCCACTTTGCTTGAATGATATTTAAGTTAAATATCTCATGTGATACTCTTATCCTGGTTTTACAGCAAAACAACATTCATTCCACATGGAAATGATATGTGCTATTGTTGGGCTCGAACCGTAAATGCCTGTTTGTTAGGCGGATGCTCTAAACACTACACTATTGACACGTTGATTTTGCATGTTTTTTCTCTATTTGAATGAATATGATGTATAAGCTACACTCAGAGGTCAGCGACACACTGCGCTTTGCTTACACTTTTGATATTGCAGCAATTCGAATGTATACTAGGGACACAGGGACAGGGACTCTAATCATGAAAGTTCTAGGGACCGGGCTCAACATTCCACTACATGCTAGTGTGTTTACTACGATTTTATTTTACTGTTTGTGGACACTCTTGTATGCTTAGCATACATTTCAGTATCCACGGACGCTGAATTACTGACTTACTATTAGAGGCGGGCTCTACTAGTAGGCATAGTAGGTTTTGCAAGTGTCGGGACATGTTTACGCCTCCATAGAGCACTTGTACATGCCCCCTGCACTCGCACACGTTTCCTGTGCACGTCGAGGTTGTGGCGACACGCCCTCATACATATTTCATATGGTGCTGCTGCTCCATCTGTAGTGAGGACGATCAGCGCAAGGCTAAAACCGTCCTTGTGCCGAGCTTCTTGAATCCCAGGGATACTTTCTCATGTCCATATGTCTTCCCTTCTGTTTTCCTTACTTTGTGCGTTAGACTTCCTACAGTAAATCCTTCACTTTGGAATTCTTTCATAACTTCAGTGTCTCTAAATGTAACCTTTACTTTAATAATCTTCTGTTTTACATCCCCCCTTTGTGATCCTATTGTTTGGGTTGTGAAAGTTTCCATTCTTGGATACTTTGCCTGCATTTCTCTTCAAATATATTTGGAGATGCTTTCTGGTTTTGACTATTTTGGCTTTATCCTCGGCACAAACATTGCAAGAAATCAGATCTCTTTTTCTTTCCCATGTCAATATTTATTTTTCATGCCTTTCGAAAATCTCTAGGCTTTGTTCTTTACATGTTTTGCACTTCCTTTATTACTTATTCTTCCAAATGGCCCAACAATTTTGTCTATATAATAGTTGTCACTGATCTGTTGTATGAATGAACACAAAAGTACATGTGATGTTTTTGATAGTTTTTCTTATACAAGTATTTTTCTTTCCACCAATTTCTGTCTTAATCATTTTGAATGTGTTCTATCTGGAAATTCTGGGCTTCTTCCATAATAGTAACCATACATAATGTCTTCCTTATCCTCAATACTCCACTGTATCATCTTTATGGCTCTTGTCCAGCCTCTCGTTTATTGTGGACTACTACTCCCGTCTAAAATGCGGTAGGTGCATTCTCCAATGAACGTGGCCTAGCCTCACTTTTGGAATGTTTCTGTGTCTTGAAGACTCTACACTGCCAGTTTTTTACTGTGTGCATACATGCATCAGGCACTTGTTTATACTGAGACTTGTGTACCCAGTAGTCTTTTTTACTTTTTAACCTACTTCTGTCCATGATATATGCTATCTAAAATACATTGTATACAGCAGTGTCATACCCAGTAAAGTATAGTTTATTTAAAGAGAAGCTCATTGCTATCCAGTATCGATGTTTCCTACATTTCACTATAGCTGATTTTGCTTATTGTATGTATTTCTGGACTCCAACTTGTTCAAGTTACACAAATTTTTAAGGAAAGCAATTTCATCCATTTGCAACTTAACAGAATAAATCCTAATTGGAGGTTACCAGTCTAATGGCCCTAGAGCCTTTTAAGCCTAGCCATTCATGCCCCAGTTTTCATAGTTGTCTGTGCCCAAGGACTAAAAAGACTTTGGTGTATGCCTGTGCCTTAGACTATAAGCTGCTGCCATCCATAAAAGCCACAGGTGACAAGCAGGGGTGAATTTATGCTTTCCTATCCATTGGTCCAAATGTTATTGGAATAAGCTTAAAGAAGAGCTCTGTTTCACATAAATGGAGAATCTTTTTCCAGAAAAAGGGTAAAAACACAAACCTGTTCCTCCAACATGTTTTAATTATGTCACAGACAATGTTTAGATCCTCAGACTGGGTAATTCTTGTGCTGTTTATTTTGTGAATGTGCAGCATATCCATTAAGGCTGGATTTGAGAAGGTCTTTTAGGCTAGGTTTTATTGGCCTGTGGTAGTCTGTAGGAGAGAGTACAGAGACAAGAGTTTGGGGCTTTCCAGATCAGACGTTTTTTTACACCCTGTATTCTTTTACTGTGAATCCTCTGTGGCCACTATTGTTGTTAGAAATGCCTGGTCAGGTACATGCTGAAGAGTACAGTAATCTGAAGAGTACAGTGTACTTGATTACTGGTCTAATGAGGGCTAAGTATAATGGAATTATGATCTGCTTAGATCTGGATGCCAAGCCATAAGTTATAACTTGGCACACATAGAAGGATCATGGACACATGGTGATCAAAGTTCAGGTTACTGTCAACCTGAGTTCTCAAGTCCCTTACCACTGGGTTTACTGTTAGGAGAGTGTTATCAGTGTTGTAATTTGCAGGGGGTGGTCAATGTGGTCAACTTCCCAAAGGGTATACGTATGCATTTTTTAGAATTGAGTATTAGGCTATATTTCTGGCACCAGTTACTTGTTTCTCGGACCCTCCTCAAGGATATTTACATCATTAGAGGAATCAGTCATTGCACCCAACTTCCAGTCATCTGCAGATTCGGTCACCCAAAGACCCTCTATATTTGCTATGATGTCAGAGAAGTGTATTCCAAACCAGAGAGGTCCAAGTCCAAGAAAGTCAAGTGTCAGATGAGAAAAACTCAAAAAAAGTAGTCTTTCAGAAGTACAGAGACATTTATTTGTCCAGAAGTAATAGCAACTGAATCAAGACTGCCCATTATCAAAGTCTTTTGAGTATGCTACATGAAAAGAAAAGCAAAGCTGCTTCATTTGCTGTTAGAGGGCTTAGCACCAAGTGTAGTAATGCTGGCACTTTAGTTCTTTTGCAGTGTTTAATACGACCATATGATAATGTCATATTTGTGCTGATGGGACTTGTGTCAGCATTAAAATGCTCTGATGCGAGTGAGGTACAGTAGTGAAGTAGCGCAGGGTCATTCGTTAATGAATACAGTCAGGAGAGTGAAATCATGATGGTCCAAATTTAGTAGCTGTTGAAATGTGGGTAATATTGTATGAAAGCCAATGCCAGCGAGTGTCTGGTAAGAAGTGGTGCAGATTGTGTACATTTTCTCTGACTTAAACTGCAGTCAAGCACTTTGGAATATTGCTGAAAACTGTTAAATGCCAAGTATTCTTTACTTGCTGCTGTTCCTGTGGAAAGTTTGATGATGTCAACTGATGTATTGTTTTTCTAAACATTTTCAGGCTTTTAATTTTAGGAGGATATATTAAGGAAGGAGTAGACTAATTGCTTTAGTGCAAAGGGAACAGACGCATACAGTATGTTACTGTGTCAGAGTTAAAATTTTAATTTGAATGTTCATTTGCAGAGAGATTACTTGCATCACTAGACAAAAGTGGTCGAGTATTACATTTTGCTGGATCAAATTTGGTGCAGTAAGTACAACCATAGATAATACATTTGCTAATCCATTTGCCACTGCTTTGACAGTTCTGAGGACTTTTTTTTTTGATAATTATATATATGTGTGTGTGTATGTGTATATATATGTATGTATATATATGTATGTGTGTATATATATATGTATATGTATGTATGCATACATACATACATATATATATGTGCATACATATATATATATATATATATATATATATATATATATATATATATATATGTAGTGTTTGGAGGGACAGATATAACTAGAGCAGCTGCTCTGAAACATTCACATAAAACAATGTTCATCTCTGTTCATATTCAAGTGCAACATGGATCTATGGATAGGAAACAGAAAATTCACCCCAGTGCTGCCTCCTAATAACTACTAATGGACAGAGGCATGAAATACTTTATCATATGCATGGGATGCCTCAAATTATCTATGGGTATGATCCAGTTAATATACAATTATCGACCATGGCCAATCTCTAACCAAATGGGATAGGTTAATTCAAGCACAAAAAGGGAAACTGGCTAGGCTTAAATGGCCCACAAGGGCAGCTAGCCTAGCCTAATACTTGCCTATTGCCTAAGTGGTGAGTCCTGTGGAACACCACAAGTAACAGGCCTAGTTGAGGAGCTGTATTCCCCCAGCCTAACTTGATGTGTCCTATCCATGAGCCATTTGACTATCCATCAGGTTACATAGTGATTTATGTCTACATTTTTGAGATTGTCTATAATACCTAAGTGAGGCAGTGTATTGAATGCCTTTACCAGGTTGAGGTAGACCGTATGAACTTTTTTGCCAGTCATCCATGGTTCAAGTGGCATTCTCAGAGTAGTCCACTGGGTTTAGTAGGTGTGACCTACTCTTGACAAAACAAAACTGGGATGGGTCCAGTGTTTGAGGGCAGTGAGGACCTGATTACTAACAGTAGGGAGATAAGTAGGTAGAGGGTACTTCCTGTGGAGTAACTAGTCATCTTCGCGTCATATGGACTCTGTCTTCTACTTGTACCGTAATGCTGTTGTGTAAAACTTTTTAGTAAAGTTACTGTCCTCTACTCTTTTATCTTGGAGTTTGGTAACTACTTTAGCCATTTAAATGTTTCTATCAAGGCTTTTCAGTCTGCACTATAAGGTGGAGAGGTATCAAGGAGATCCGACCAGCCAGGAAAGATACTCACAGCAAACCACTGAGTATAACCAACAGTCAAGTCCACACTGTGCATGAACTGTGTACGAAAACGAACCCAACACAGAAGTGATTAAAACAAGTTTATTGCACAATTCCAAACGATACCAAATGAATTTACCTAGGTTTCGTCCGAGTGAACAAACTTCATCAGAATACACATCCTAATTGCAAACCAAGACTTAAATACACAAGGTCACACCCCACTTAACACAAATCATTGTAGCTTGTTAAAGGCTAACACGAAAAGAGACATGGAGAGCTGTCCGATCTTGTAGCCCAGGCAGGTATGACCCTAGCCCTCAGTAGCATCCTGCCATCACCCAGAATGATACCACAGTACATGGACAAAATGATTGACTTCAACAATTGGCTAAGCTTCTGGTGTCATTCTAAGGGGATCCAGTATCTGTCAGCCTGGGATGACATGATTGACAAACCACAATGCTTTGCCAGAGATGACTTGCACCTGTCTCCCTTGGGATTCTGGATACTGGCTAAGGCTCTTGCCACCCCATGGTGCCTTTTGTAGGCAAGGTTCAAATAACAACTTCACCACTGTAACAGGTACAAGCAAGCAAAATCTGAGGTTAATGGTACTTAATTGCTAAAAGTCTAAACCTCAAAATGCACTCACTTGAGGCACTCTTTAAAATGGAGAACATTGACATCTGTGCAGTGACAAAGACCTGGTTCAAGAGTCCTGAGAGCACCCCTGCATTACCAGGCTATGATTCATACCACACCTTTTGGCCACCTAACCTGGACCGAAACACTAAAGGCAGAGGCATGTCCATATTCATTAAGGATATCTACACTTTTAGGCTAGTTGCTCAGCATAAGGCATCCGAGATTATCTAAGTGCAACTAACTCTGGGCAAGACCGCAATCCAATTTGTAGCTTGCTACAAACACATGTCTGCATTGCAGGCCATTATGGCTTGTCCTCCTTTTTTGATTTTTCATGCAGATAAAGGGTCCTTCTGCACTAACCCTTCTTTTATGCTGAAGGTGGTTAATGAGGTGTCACTTAATCAGACTATTAATCTGCCTACCTTTTTCCCTGTCTGCAAACTGACAGTGAGAGGGTGCTGTATATAGGCTAATGAACACAAGGGCCTTTATAATCCTAACCATGCATCCCAAATCACTGACAAGTTTTGAAACCCTTTATAAGTATAAGGATGGGCCTGGGAGACGAACCATTTACAGGTTACCTGTGGTCATTAGAGACATAGGTGCCAAACCAGGGATGAATTCCTGGTTTTGCTTCCAAGTGTCCACGTTGCTCTTGAATTGGGTTAGGGAGGAACTCTGCTTCACATGCATGGGGAGCCTGTTCCATAGACTAGGTAGTCTCTGGGATACATACCTATCTCTCCAGCAGGTCCTATTTATATCACAGGCGAGGTTTAAGTCTTTAGAACAGATAATTCTGGTGCTGTGTTGTGGATATGCAGGTGCATCAGAGTGGGGTCTGACAATTTCCTTGATGCCAGGTATAGATCTCCCCTAAATAGCATGTAGGAGACAAAATACAGGGATAGGGCCTTGAGGAGGTCTGTGTAGGACATATTACTTGCATCCTGTATTCTTTTAGTGAGTAACCTCTGTGGACGTTCCAGTTGTTGGATGTGCCTGGTTAGGTACATACCAAGGAGGCATTGTACTCAATGATAGGTCTGATGCCCCTTTTGGTATGTACCTCACAAGACATCTACAACAACTGGAAAGGCTGCAAAATACCTCACAAAGAGGATTACTGGCCTCAGACAGATGCACTATGCAGACCATCTCAAAAAGCTCCAGCTTTACTCCATCCCATATCGCTTACTCAGAGGCAATCTCTGCCTAACATACAAAGCTATGTCAAACCCACAGCTGTTGGACATGCTCCACTGAAAGAAATCCATTCCTCCGAGCTACACGCTCTAGGGACCAAATCTTGTCACCACAATAAACAGAACCTTCTGGTGGGATGTATTCCTGTCCCAGAGACTTCCCATACTCTGGAACAAACTACCTATGTATATCAGAGCTCCTTGATGATTGGATGGGAAATAGGAAATTCACCCCGGGGATCACTTCTGTGGCTCTGTTTCACAGGGGCAAAGGAAATAATAAAAAATAATTTTCTTGAATGGCGAAAGCCAGGGTAACTTTTTGGCTAGGCTTATATAGGCCCTAAGGCCAATAGCCTAGTACCTACCTATGAACCTATGAACATATGACTAAGTCACATCCTTGTATGGAAGTAGAGTTAGTGGGCATAACATGCTTACGGCCTGCTTTCCTGGTCACTCTTGGGTGACCTGCATGGACTTGCAGTATGTGGGAGTGGAGAATGAGTATGCGCTAACTTGAATGCACTGAAAGCTGAGATCTTTGACAGTGTGTCAAGAAGACTTAGACAAAAGGTATGTGCATGGTATTTGTACAGACAGTATGTGCACTGGTGAGTGCATTTCAAGACAATAACGTTTATATGACTACAACATAAAAAAGTATATCAGTCAAAATACTTTAATGTACTTTTTGCTTTTGTGTTTCAGGCCATCTTGAGATGCCAGTTTCTGTAATCTTAACCCAATTCATACATTTAGAGTTTTTTTCGTTCTTGCAGGAAAAGTGCATCAATAAAATGAATGTGTTTCCTCTCATGCATCCTCTGCTTCTCATCTCTCCTCTTGGTTAGCTGATATTTGTGGTTCCACAGATTTTCACTGAAATTATTTTTCACATCTGCTCCAGATGCGTTTCAAGCCTGTAGATATGGCACTTACAAATGTATACATAGCTTTATTATCCTTTTCCGCAGATATCAATCTCCACTGAAAATTCAGCTTCTTCAAGTTTGCACATTCACTACAATGCTGACTAAATATTTAAAAAAAAAATTATATAACTCTCAGGTTGTGATAACAGAAGCCTGAGTCAGTTAGTTTGCATACTAATTATTCTAAAATTGCTGCGGTCATCCTTGACTTTTGTTAGGTACTTTTGATCTTGGACATACTGGATTAAACAATGAGTGCCAGCAGAGGTGAAAATGGTCATGTCCAATTTGATGAGGTGCTAAGTGCATTGGTATCGACTTTCATTTAATTGAATGAGATGTTACATGCTGAGCTGTTTAAATTCTCATATGCATTTCAGTGTATGTATTTATCTGAATGTGTGTTAACCAGTGTAATCTATTCACGCATTCATTACAAAGTAGTAAACTCAGATATTGTCTAGGTGCATCATCTGGATAGAAAATGCTTGACTTAATTGTTTGGGGGTGGGTATGCTGTTTTATGAAATAATATGTGTCGCTTTCTGCAGAATTCCACTCAGTTGTGGAACTGACAGGAATAAGGGAAGGTTGGACAAGAGGTTAGTGCAGGCTTTTTTTAATTACATTACTACTTTTTTAAGAATTTAACTTTTGGTGGTTGGTGACAGTGAGATTATAAATGTCTGTCATAATTTGCTATAGATGACTTGAATTATGGAGTAAGTTTTACAGATAATAGGTTTATAGGTGTGTAATAGGCTAATGGCCCTGGAGCCTTTACATGCCTAGCTCATAGGATTAACCTGGCATCGTGCCACCTGACCTTACTTCCCAGTGCCTCTGTTGAGTAGAGCCACTGAAGTGATCCCCGGGGTGAATTTTCTATTTCCCATCCACTCATTAAGATTTCCCTTGAAGAGGACCAGTGAGGTGGTCTGCTTGACATGTATGTGATGTCTATTCCATAGTATGGGCAGTCTCTGGGTAATGAACCTGTCGCGCCAGCATGTTCTGTTAATTGTGGTAATGAGGTAGAGGTCTTTGGAGCATGTGGTGCAGAGGGGTTGGGATTTTTTTAGATGTAGCATTTCTAACAGTGCTGGGTCACACATGGCTTTGCAAGTCAAGCAGAGATCACCTCTAACTAGTCAATATGAGACAGAGAGGAGTTTGAGTTTTTTGAATCTGTCCATACAGGACAAGTGTTTAAGGCTTAGGATTCTCTTTGTGAGCTACTTTTGTGGCCTCCCCAGTTGTTGCAGGTGTCTATTGAGGTACATGCCAAATGGGGCATTGTACTCAATGATTGGTCTAATGAGGGAAGAGTAGAGGGAGACAATGACCTCTTTCTTTCTGGATGCGAAACTCTTAGTAATGAGATCTGCCACATAGAAGGACTTTCTGACCACTGTGGCAATGTGGTGGTCAAAAGAGAGGTTGCTGTCAACCTGCGTTCCCAGATCTCTTATAACGCCTTCTGTATTCAGTGAACTACCATCAATGTGATAATTCAATGGAACAGGGTTTTTCCCAAGGGGGATGATGACACATTTTTTTGGCATTGAGCTAAAGGCCATGGTTCTGACATCAGTCTTTGGTCTCATTGAGGCCTTCCTGTAGGATGTCAACATCACTTGGGGAGTTAATAATAGCTCCCAACTTGCAATCATCTGTGAACTTCATCAGCCAGAGTGCCTTCGTGTTGGCCTGGACTTCAGAGGAGTAGATACCAAACAGGAGAGGACCCAGGACCAACTCCACTCATGACTGGTCAGCAGTCTGACTTGGAGTCATCTACTTTCACACTGTGGGTTCTATCTGTGAGCCAGTTTGCAACCCACCTAGTGATATAGGAGTTGATGCCTAGCTTAGTGAGTTTTTCTTTGATTCCTGAGTGGGGAATGGTATCAAAGGCCTTGGCCAGATCAAGGTAGGCTGTATGAACCACCTTGCCTTCATTCACAGCTCTGGTAATTGACTCAAAGAGGTCAACCAAGTTGAGCAGGCATGATCTACCTTTCACACAACCAAACTATGTAGGATCCAGAGTTTGGAGATTCCCTATATCCTTATTTATTAGGTCAATGATGATTTGTTCCATAGCTTTGTATATCAGACTCGTAAGGCTAATGGGGCAATAGTTCCCAGGGTCTGTAGTCGCTCCCCCTTTGTGGAGAGGGATGACTGTAGCAGTGTGCCAATCGGTGGGGACAAAGCCTGAGGCGAGGCTATGATTGAACAGGGCATACAGGTGTGGTGCCAGTTCACTCTGTCATTCATGCAGAACACAGCCTAGGATATTGTCAGTTCCCATAGAAGCTGTATTCTTTGCCTGGGCAGTGCTGTTTTAACCTGTGCAGCAGTAATACTGGGTGTCTGGCAATCGACTGGTATTGTGATTGGTCCTTTGGTGGGGGGTGGTGGGGTAAAGTTAGCACTGCTTCTGTCAGCCAATGTATTGGTAATATCTGTTGGCTCAGTATAGGAGGTACCATAGTGGAGTAGCTCAGAGAAAATCTGGGTATTGCCACGGAGATTCTTTACATAACTCTAAACGGTATTGTGGTTGTCTTTACTATCTGCTGCATTTCTATTTTCATAGCTAGCTTTAGAGGATTTGAAGAGGGATCTCAACAATTTGTTGAGGCTGATAAGGGAGTTTTACCAGTCTTGGGACTTCAACTTATTCTGCATTGGTTTCCTCCTTATGTTGTAGAGTTTGTTTATAGCAAGGGACCACCAGATTGGCTTTCTTTATTTTTTTTGGGGGGGGGGCATCTTGGTTCTGTTGTGTATGGTGAGATCCATGCATTTGTGTACATGTTCATACAGTGCATTGGTGTATGATTTGGCGGTCATGCAACTATTCTCCATTTGCATGGGTGCTGTGAAGTTAGCTGCCTGTGTTATTAAGAGCCCAAACTTAGTTTTGGAGCCCAAAGTTAGCTTTGGAGAAGTTTTTCATGGTGGTTACCTTTGTGTGGGGGGGGAGGGTGGAATTCCAAGGTGATTCTTTTGTGGTTGGATCTAACCCTGGAGGAGTTGACTATTGGTGTGGAGCAATGGTCACCCATGTTAGTAATGACCAGGTCAAGGATGTTGCTACCTCAGTTATCTAACAGTGTAGTACCTCGCAGGCGGTACTGCGCAGGTTAGGGCGTGTCCATATTGATTGGCAGGTCAGCGCACATTTGAGTGACACTTGAGCATTCCCGTTATGCCTGAATAAGTAACCTGCCAAATGTAACATTCTATGAATAGCAATAACTGCTAATCATATGTAGGGTTGCCAACTTTTCAAATGCCAAAGTGGGACATTTTTGGTACAAACGTCAGATTTTGCAGGGTGAAATATAGCCATGGCTTATTCTGTTTCTTATAACATTCAGTGTATCGGATGCAGAATAACTGTTTTATGCAACTATTACATAAAATATAGGAAATAATTTTGCCCTAAAATCTCAGGATATTTGCCATTTTACAATTTTTTTGCAGGACACAACTGCCCAAAGAGGTACTGTCCCTCGCAAAGTGAGACAGGTGGTAACACTATTAATGGTCTGTTTCTCACATATTTTGTGATTCCTGGTAAAGCACTGAAGATTAACGTCATTAAATAATACTTAAATAATGACATACATTTGAGTTTCCTTCGCAAAAGGCATGTTAACACAAATCCTGTTATTCTACCAACTTTCTAAATTTTTACGAGTAAGATTTTGTCGCCATAATTTTAAGTTTTGTCCAGACTCCAGATTTTTTGTACTAAGAGCTCCAGAGGCAAGCTTTGCATCCTTCATCGCGGTGACAAACAAGAAAGCCACATACACCATATTGCACTTTATTACCTTGAAATACACGAGTTACTACATGGTATCTATTTTGATTCCACTTACAGATAAAACTTCACCTTTTTATGCCAACACAAATATATTTTCAAGTTTTTTTAAACATCTGCATTAATCAATATGTTTTCTTTATTGTGCCGTAAAACTATATTCATTCTAGATATGCAATCACCCAGGACAGGTTAAGATTTAATTATTTATTTGCTACTTTTATAGTACAGTCCTTGTATGGACGTCTGCAGTCCGAGAAAATATTTAAAAGTGCAAATACTGTACATTTACCGAAGTAATGCTTTTCGGTCTTCCCAATGTTAAAGTAATTTACTGTGGCATTACTGTAGCACATTCCACATTACAAACAATTTAAATGTTTGCATAAGGCATGAGAATGCCTTTTATTGGCATCGTAATGTATAAAACACAAACAGAAAGTAGTAAAAAGCATTTGATTGCGATCGGTTAACCATGTAAAACCTGAATAACCGATAATAACCGATCACAATCAAAGAGTTTTATACATTCCGATGCCAATAAAATGCTTTTCACTGCTTTATTAATCCAGTGTAAGCTACATGACAGCTAATTACTCTTAACGTAGCTTGGTAAGTTGTGGGCGTTTAGGGGCAGGGTTTGCTACTGCACATCCTGCGAGGTACTACACTGTTAGATAACCGCTACCTCTAGTGGGGGTAAGAATGAGCTGGTCCAGGGCTTTGGAATTAATGAATTCCAGAAAGTGCTGGGCAAGTGTATTGGTACATGAGTAGTTTTCCCAGTTAATGGAGGGATATTCGAAGTTGCCCAGTATGACAGTGTTAGGTTGGATCCTAATATTGTCCAGGGTGCTTAGGAACATGGAGTGTGAGTGTTGGAATATGGTTGAGGACCTATAGCATGCTACAACCTGAATTGCTGTCTTACCCAATGTTAGTTGCACCTGAAGTATCTCAGATGTGTTATGTTGAGCTACCAGTCTGGAAGTGTGTGTATCCTTTATGAATATGGAAACACCACTGCCTTTGGAGCTTCAGTCCAAGTTCTGGGGACAAAAGGTATGGAATGAGTTATAGCCTGGAAGTGCAGGGGTGCTTTCTGCTGCCTTGAACCATAGTTTTATTCTGCTGTTTATGCTATTCTGTAGAGTCTGTTGAAGTAATCTGGAGAAACAGCTTTGTAAGAGATGGCTGCTCAAAGAGTTAATGGGACTTGTTTAGACTGCACACTTGGACGTAACAGGTAAATGAACATTTTTATGTTTGGGAGATTCTGATTTAAACTGTGTGTTATTGATGACATGTCTTGTGTTTGGTTTATATAGTATAAAGCTTTGTATTATGGGTTTAATGTTTTACAAGTTGCTAGTTTTCCTACACTGATTGTGCAGTCATTTTTGTGTGTGTGTGTGTGTGTGTGTGTGTGTGTGTGTGTGTGTGTGTGTGTGTGTGTGTTTGTGTGTGTTTGTATTTATAGAGAAGTGTTATTTACATTATTAACTTGCCATTTTTTACACTGATTGATCTGGAGTCTGGTTTTCTAGGAGGTGTACCATGTACGTTTTGCTTTCCTATGCAGGGTTTTAGCTCAACTGTGAAGATGTGGTCATTGTTAAAGGTTTTAGTGGGGCTTATTAGTTATGTATTTATACAATACTTAATCTGAGGCAGTTTCTGCACTGCCTCAGGATGCCCATATCCACTAAGCTGGTAACAGAGGTAGTAGATAAGTTTGGATCCATGGCAACAGATCCTGTTTATTGATTAGACAGTTGTAGAAATTGTATTTGTTTTGTTGAGTGCACTCATTTTTTAATTGTATACAGTTTTTGCAAAGGACTGCAACAAACATGATTTTTTTTCCAGTAACAATTTGGAGCCTGACAAAGGGGAAAAGTATCCCACTCCTCTAATATGGGAAATGGCTGCATATGTCGTAGCACAATCTGGGCGTATGTATGTGTCATGTCTTTCAAAATTTTACCTCAGAATTCTAGACAAAGAGAAAGTATTTAGGGAAAAGGTACTCTTAGAGGGTGCTATTCACTCAAAATAATTTCCAGATTTAGGAGGGATTGAACAAAAGTTTGAGATCAAATTAGATGTGTTCCTCCAAATTTGGGAGACCTGAGGTGTGTGTGTGTGTGTGTGTGTGTGTGTGTGTGTGTGTGTGTGTGTGTGTGTGTGTGTGTGTGTGTGTACTTCAGTATTGGAACTTTATGGTTTATGACTGAAAATAGATTACTTTTTGGATTCAATGAATTAAGTACATACATGCACACACATAAATGAAATATTGTGAATACCTTGTGTTTGTACTGCACAGGGACATGTTTGCACACATTTAAATATCACCAATTGTGAAAGTTCTTTTTTGTCATTTAATGAGATTGGTTACTATAGCTGAGGCCTATGCTGAGACAAATTTGGATATGAACATGTTTTGTGATTAAATGACTTAGAACTAAATTGGCTGTAAACAAATGTGCTATGAACTGCAACTGACCCAGGCAATATATTTTTATTATTATTTTTATGTTAATTAGACATGACACAACACACCCAGACCCCCATTAATATTTTCCTTCAGTCTTTTCTGTTTTTATTGTTTTTGTCCTGAATTCTTAACAGTTATCCAAACTGTTTATAAATGTTTCAAGAAAAGTACTGTGTTTGACTTGTAATGTCAACCTGTTTCACAAATGTGGAATGCATTAGGTAACGTACTTGTCATGCCTTCTGGTATTGTTGATGTGATAGTATAGGTTTACAACTAGTTTTATTGTGGTGATGGTGAGCTTGGATTGCTGGTTCCTTCACAGCATGGGAAATGTAGTGGACATCACCCCCTCAGGAATGTGTAAGACACTTTTTGTAGAGAGACAGGTCTTGCAATCTCTAAGTTAGGGTTACTGAGACCTGAGTTGTTATTGTTGAGGAAACATTGAAGTTTTCTGAGCCTCTTTCAGTACTTTGCATTCATGTGTTTAATCAGGCTTCTGACATTTTTGGTCCTAGTGACTTTCTGTAATATTTTTCCATTGACCTTAATATGTCTATTCATCTCTATCAAATAAAGCAACTGTTACCTTTGCTCTCCGTTTGCTGAAGGGATTCTGTGGAAAGTGCCTAAAAATCTTTCTGTGACATATTCTCTTCAGCTGAATCCTGCATCATCTGTTGCTCTTTCCGATAGGAATTCACTTGTCTATCACTACACAACATTGTATCAGAGTTGTCGATGTTTCTTGCTCCTTCCCTTGGTGTGCAACCCTCGGTGAACTTTTGTACTCATTTCCTGCTATCACTACACAACATTGTGTTGGTTGTCGATGTTTCTTGCTCCTTCCCTTGCTGTGCAGCCCCAGGTGAACTTTTGTACTCATTTCCTACTATCACTACACAACATTGTGTCAGTTGTCGATGTTTCTTGCTCCTTCCCTTGGTGTGCAACCCTCGGTGAACTTTTGTACTCATTTCCTACTATCACTACACAACATTGTGTCAGTTGTCAATGTTTCTTGCTCCTTCCCTTGGTGTGCAACCCTCGGTGAACTTTTGTACTCATTTCCTACTATCACTACACAACATTGTGTTAGTTGTCGATGTTTCTTGCTCCTTCCCTTGGTGTACAACCCTCGGTGAACTTTTGTACTCATTTCCTACTATCACTACACAACATTGTGTCGTAGTTGTCGATGTTTCTTGCTCCTTCCCTTGGTGAACCCTCGGTGAACTTTTGTACTCATTTCCTACTATCACTACACAACATTGTGTCGGAGTTGTCGATGTTTCTTGCTCCTTCCCTTGGTGAACCCTCGGTGAACTTTTGTACTCATTTCCTACTATCACTACACAACATTGTGTCGGAGTTGTCGATGTTTCTTGCTCCTTCCCTTGGTGAACCCTCGGTGAACTTTTGTACTCATTTCCTACTGAAGACTGTAGAGAATCTTCATGTGGTAAGTGATCAGATGCTTCCCGTTCCACCTGTTTCTCCTTAATGTATTAGACTCATTGTTCCATCATGCTGTGACATTGCCACTGTAGGATTTTCTACACTAAATCCTTAACTTTATAGGTAATCCATAACTGCAATTTCTATTTCTTTAACTTCCTCATTAGTAATCCTCTTTTCTGCTTTCCCCTTTGTCTTATTTTTTGTAATATGAAATTTGGTATATCTGAATGCCTTTGCCTGTATTTCTCCGTAGCTATCTTTGGTGCTGCTTTTTTGTATTGATTTGTTTTGCTTTCTCCTGTGCATAAATATTGCACTATATTAAAGTTATTATAGATTGCCATGTCCATATTCCTCCCTCAGATGTATCCCACCCTTTCTGTTTTCCTTACTTTGGGGACTAACTGTTCCATCATGCTGTGACATAAATTGTGTTAGACTTTCTACACTAAATCCTTCACTGTGGAAGTATTCCATAACTTCAGCTTCTATTTGTTTAACTTCTGCTTTACTAATCTTCTGTTTTATACTCCCCTTTATGATCTTATTTTTTTGTGTTATGAAAGTTTCCATACCCTGGATACTTTGCTTGTATTTCTCTGCAAATATGTTTGGAGATGCTTTCTAGTATTGATTTACTTTGACTTTCTCCTTTGCATAAATATTGCAGCAAATCAGATCTCTTTCTTACCCATGTCCATGTAAATTTTTCATGGGTTTGTTGTATTAATGAATACAAAAATTCATTTGAAGGTTTTGATGTTTTTTCCTGTGCAAGTATTTTTTCTTTCCTCTGATTTCCTCTTAGTCTTTTTGAATGTCTTCGATCTGGAAATTCTGGGCTTCTTGCATAATAGCAACAATACATAATTTCATTCTTAACCTCAGTAGCCCACTCTATCATCTTAATGGCTCTTTTCTGGCCTATCAGTTTTTGAAGACTACTACTTCCTTTTACAATGGGGTAGGGGCATTCTCCACCTGAACCTGGCCTAACCCCATTGTTGGAATGTTTGTGTAATGAAGATTCTGCACTGTCAGTTCTCCCAGTCCTGGAACCAGTGTGCATATGCAGATCGGGCACTTTTTATCCTGGGACTTGTGTACCCAGATGTCTTGTTTTTTTAACCTACGTCTGTCCATGATGTATGCTATACAAAATACATTGTATACCTCAGTGTCATGCCCAGTACAGTATAGCTTATTTAAAGAGAAGCTCATTGCTAACCAGTATCCTACCTTTTCTTACATTCCACTATAGCTGATTTTGGTTATTATATGTATTTCTGGACTCCAGCTTGTTCTTGTTGCACAACTTTGTAAGGAAAGCAAATTTGTGCATTTGCATATCAGTAGAAGAAATACTCAATGGAGGTTACCAGTGTAATGGCCCTAGAGCCTTTTTAAACCTAACTATTCATGCCCTAGATTTCATATTTGTCAGTGCCTAAGGACTGGAAAGATGTTGATGTATGCCTGTGCCTTTGCTGCCAAAAAAGCCAGAGGTGACAAGCAGGGGTGAATTTATGACTTCCCAAATGTCATTTGAACAGGCTTAAAGACGAGCTCTGTTTCACATAAATGGGGGGTCTTTCCCAGAAAAATGGTAATCTCTCAAAGATGCACCTGTTCCTCCAATATGTTTTCCTTATGTCACAGACAAGGTTTGATCCTTAGAGTGGGTAATTCTTTTGCTGCTTGTTTTGTGAATGTGTAGTATATCCATCAAGGCTGGATCTCAGAAGGCCTTGCAGGCTAGGTATAGATTGACCCTCAGTAGTCTGTAGGAGACAGAGCAGGGACAGGGCTTTGAGGTAGTACACATAGGACATGTTGTTTGCATACTGTTTTCTTTTTAATGAAGACTCTAATGCTACTACAGTTGTTGCAAATGGCTGGTCAGCCAAAGGGTACATTGTACTTCATTATTGGTCTAATGAGGGCTGAGCATAGTGGGAGTATGATCTCCTTAGATCTGGGCACCTTGATCTTACTTATGAGTTATACCTCATCAAAGGATTTTTCACCATCATGAAGACATGTTTATCAAAATTCAGGTTACTGTCAATCTGAGTTCTCAAGCCCTTACTACTGGTTCTACTCTTAGAACAGTGCTATCAGTGTTGTAATTTGCAGGGGTACTCATCTTCTCAAAGGGTATAAATATACATTTTTTGGCACTGAGTATTAGGCTAAGTTTCTGGCACCAGTTACTTGGCTCTCAGACCCCCCTTAATGATATCTACATCTTCGGAGGAATCAGTCATCTGCAGATTTTGTCACCCAAATACCCTCTTATATTTGTTATAACTTCAGAAAAGTATATTCCTAACAGGTGAGGTTCAGGTGCTGAGACCAGTGGAACACTACTAGTAACAGGCCTATTGGTGGAGGTGGATTCCACCACCCTAACTTCATGTGTCCTTTCCATGAACCATTTGACTATCCATTGGGTTACATAGGGATTTATCTCTACTTTTTTGAGTTTGTCTATAAGACCTAAGTGAGGCAGAGTGTTGAATGCCTTTACCAGGTTGAGGTGTGCAATATGCACTTTTGTGCTCTTCATCCATGGTTCAAGTGGCCTTCTAAAAGTAGTCCACTGTGTTTAGTAGGTGTGACCTATCCTTGATGAAACCAAACTGGGATAGGTCCAGTGTCTGAAGATTTCCTATATATTTTATAGATCCATGATAACTTTTTTCATGGCCTTGTATACAAGACTAGTCCAACTTATGGGTCTGTATTTCCCTGGGTCTGTTGATAGTCCACCTTTATGTAGAAGGATGACCACTGCGGTCCTGCATTCCCTAGGGAAAAAGTGTGTCTGGAGGCTGTGGCTAAATAGACATTCTAGGACTGAAGGGTCATTTTTCAAACTCTGTAGGAGGCATCCCAAGATGTTATCAGTGCTCACTAATGTAGTGTATGTAGCTCTGGAGGGTGCATTGAGGATCCATTCTTTAGTAACAATGAGGGGATAAGAGGTAGAGGGTATTTTCTGGTGAGTAACTAGTCATCTTTGAGTCATATGGGCTCTGCTTGTACCTTATTGCTGTTGTATAATGCTTTTGAGTAAAGTTACTGTTCCTCTACTCTTTTATCTTGGACTTTGGTAACTACTTTAGCCAATTAAATGTTTGTCAAGGCTTTTGTCTGCACTATAAAATTCAGAGGTATGCCTTCAGTTATCACTGAAATGTCATGAAATCACAAGTAATTAATTTCTTTTATTGCATGTATATTCCTATATACTAGACAGACTTTCATGTTTCTGATTACAACTAGCCAGTACAACTTTATACATACATAAATAAGTAAACAGACACATATTCCATGTGAAATTGTAGTTTTTTTTATTTTACAAAATAAAAAAACAAGCAAACAGACATACAGGTTCCTTGTGGAGTCATAATTTTATTTGACTGTTTCATAAGTATCACATCTAGGCATAGATCGTTTACAGTGAAACATAGTGTCAACTGAGAGTAAAAGCAAGTGTGATTTTTGTTGTAAAGAGGCAATTTGCTGATGAATCACAACAATGCAAGACGTCTATAATACACACATATACATCAGTTTAAAAAACACCATTGCACATCATGCAAAAAATAAAATAAAAATTGAGAGATCCTTCTATACTTAACATAGCCGCTCTATTAAACAGCTTATTTATATTTATACATTTACATATGTACACACATACAAATATTTCAGGTGTGATCAAGAATGTACTATAGTTTGACCTCATTTCCATTTGCTATATTTTTTAGCTATCGTCTTGCTTGAATTCCACTTCTACATTTAGCCAAACTGCTTGACATTCTTTCAGAAAGTAGTATATTTCTTTATTCTATTTACAATTTTCTATTTGTGTCTTGCACCATGGAGCTCAGGTTGTGACTTACAAGGGTCTGTCAGCCACCCACTTACATGGTTATCAAACTGAAATTAATAAGTAAACAAACAAATAAACAGATGAATAAAGAAATAATTGGAATAAATAAATTAAATGATTTCAAACGGAGGTTAAGGCTCATTTCTGGTACCTTGGATAGTACAGTGCACATCTGTTTTCTTTACTTATTAATATAAAAAATTAAATGTTTGTTTACCGGTACCTTGTTATCTGTGTATACAGTTGGTAATCTTACAGGACATAAAACATAGTAGGGGCTATTTAGAAAAGAAAAATATTAACTGTGTAAGGCTAAACAATGCAGTAAGTGTTGACATGCAGGGCATGTGCAATTCGCATTGAGCTGGAGGCCATGGCTCTGACACGAGGCATCTGTCTCAGCGAGGCCCTTCTGTTGGATGTCCACATCATTTGGCGACTTGACTATGGCTCCTAGTTTGCAGTCATCTGCGAACTTCATTAGCCAGAGGCCTTATGTGTTAGCCTATACTTCACAGAAGTAGATACCAAACAGGAGAGGTCCCAGGACCAAAACGTGTGTACTCCACTTGTGACTAGTTTAAATCAGATTCTGAGTCTGCACCTTTTACAGTGTGTTTTCTGCCAGTGAGCCAGTTGGCAACCCATCTTGTGAAGTATGGATTTATACCTAGTTTAGTGTGTTTAGCTATAATTATGGAACGGGGATAGTGGTTGAAATCTTGGCAAGGTCAAGATAGGCGTTGTGAACCACCTTACCCTCGTCTATTGCTTTAGTGAGTGCCTCACAGAAGTCAGTCAGCTTTTGGAGGCATGATCTTACTTTCACAAATCTGAACTGGATGTGATCCAGAGTTAGGAGGTTACCAATGTATTTATAGATAAATATATATGTATATATATATATATATATATATATATATATATATATATATATATATATGTGTGTGTGTGTGTGTGTGTGTGTGTGTATATAACATATAATATATATAGATTATCTAGATGAGTGTGTGGATTTCCTGATCATGGAGAATACTCTTCCTTCATTCCACCATTGTGTCCTTTTTATGCAATGTGTCTAAGACTAATCTTATAGCAGAAAATATCTGTGAGAAAGTAAACTGATATTGGTGCTGACTAATTCTAGGATCCTTAACTGGAAGATGCACTCATGGGAGGGTCTCCTTGCACTGAAAGTTGCAGACCTTCGTGAGCTTATGAAACTTGGTGTAGGCCTGTGGAGAGCACCCTTGTCTTACCATACTATGCTTGATTGCAGACATTCCAAAGGCAAAAGTAGGTAAGATGGAGTACAGACAGTGGAGTCTCTTTCTACATTAAGGACAGCCACACCTCCATAATGGTTTGCCTGCATGACGGGCTGGAAATATTCCAGGTGCAACTGACAGCTGGCTATACACACATTCAAGTTACAGGCCTCTATAGACCCTACTGCATGACTCTTGACACCCACTCCTCATAAATGACCTAGTTGACTCCATCATGGTATGACCAAACACTGTAAGCCTTGGTGACTTCAACAGCCTCACCAGAGACTGGATGGAGTACTCCTTCAGTAATTCAATTACACACTGATTCCTTGTCCATCAGTTCTAACAAAGTAGACCAGCTGGTGTCATCAACCACAAGGTTAGATAAGATTGTGGACAGGGTTATCACCAACATGGGCAATCGAGGTGCCACTCACATAGAATGTTCCTGTCCTTTGATTGCAGATGATCAAGTCTGTCTCATTGAAATTTTCTGTAGTACAAACCACAGCTATAACAGGCCTAAAAAAATATCAAAAGATGAATATAACCTACTAAGGGATGGTATGAATGGCTTAACAGAGTACGTCAATGTAGTTTACATCAGCCTGTACAACTGCATGGAGTCATTCATAAAAAAAAGATGCAAAACCTGTTCCTCAAGTAAAAGGAACTTGTCTGGTGGACATCTTCTATGAAATGGCTTTACAACAAAAGGAAGCAACTGTTGTCCATGTGCAAATAGGAGGAACTGCCAAATTAGGAAAAAATGCACCCTTAGGCTCAACAAGCAAATGAGATGACTAGTGATGAACTGCAGTACCAATTATGAATATAAAATAACATAAAATAAGGGAAAGCACTAAGCCTTCTTCAGTTTTATCATTGGCACTCCATGGAAAACACAAGGTTTGTTCACAAGTAGTACTTAACAGCACCACTCATACTGATCGTGTTAATGTAGACAACCGGAAAGTGGATTGGTTGAGTACAAGCATTAAACCCCCATCAACACCCAAAGGACCATTAGACATGCATGATTCAATTTCCATGCCTCACATATGAATCAATGTAGTGTGAACTGGGCTATCCATGTAAAAAAACACAACTTCCTTGAGACCTGATGGTATCCCATGACACATTTTTAACCATCTCCAGCCAGAACTAGACTCACCACTGAGCACCCATTTCAATCACAGACAAAATACAGGTTTAATTCAAGCAGCGTGTAAGAGTTGCCACTGTCACCCCTTCGCAGAAAGGTGGTGCCGCTACTGACCCTATACAATATTGCAACATAACCAGGAGAAGTATGATGTGTAAAGTCATTGTCCATATTAATGAGGATGTGATGAACAAGGACATAAGCAATCTCCTAACACTTGACCACACACAATTTGGATTTGTTAAGGGTATATCTTGCCAGTTGAACCGGGTTTCTTCTTTGAGACATTTCACCAAGGACCTGGATGAGGCAAAGTGAGTATATACAGCATGCAGTTGACTTGGCCAAGGCCTTTGACACAATCCCATACTATGGCACCAGTTCAAAGCTAACAAAATTAGGATGAAAGAATGGTCTGATCAGGTGGATCAAAAAGTGGCTCAACCATAGGACAAAAATGGTGGGAAAAGGTTCCGACGACAATGACAGAAGAACTGCCACTATTGTTGTTCTGCAGTAATATTTACTGGGATGTATGCTGCTTGCTACCTCCTTGTCATAATTCCAGGCTATGACTAAATGGCGTTGGCTGTTCAGTTTTGTGAACAAATGTCAAATGGGCACTGTGAGTGACTCACCCAATTTTGTTAATAAACTGAAAGAGGGTCTCACAGCCAGAAATGACTGGTGCCAAAATAATCGTGTTTAGCTAAATGATAGAAACTCTACTAGCATACCATTCTTAAAAAACATGGTCCCTACTGAATACCGCTACATGAGTGGCAAACCCTAAGACCTCAACCTGTGTTGAGAGATCTGGGTATTCAAGTTCACAACAATTTCATATCTGACCGTCAGGGAGCAGCTGTACTAATGAAACGCCTTGTATTTGGTTCAGCTCATAATTGTAGGTATTGCATCCAAAAAAAGGAGGTTATTACATGTCTGTAGTCCTGTTTGATTAGGCCATTAATTATTGATAAGGAACTGTTTGTTGCCTCTACAGTTTACCTGCACCAAATTGCAAGGTCACATAAGTACCTCAGAACTGAGTGGATGGCCTTAGATAAGAATCATTTCACTCAGCAACATACAAATTTCTCAGAGGTGATGTGTGTCTTGCTTACAAGGCAATCTGAGTGCCTGCCCTAGCAGAGATGCTCCATATCTGTTAGTGTAACTGAATGCGCATTACCGTATCAAAAGTCCAAATTGTAATATGTAATATATCTCACTGAGGCTGCACCATGTTTGGAATACAATTCCCAGACACATCAAACATAGTACCTCGATGACACGCTTCAAGTCCAACCTTCATAAGTGGATGGAAAACAAGCTTTTTGTCCTTGGGGTTGAAGCCATATCCTTCATTGGCCGGGGGAACTGGTGTTGAATGGAGTTTTGTTTTCAGGAAAAATTATTGGATAGGGTCGTAAGTGCTCCGTAGCCAGTAGCCTAGTAATCTCCTATAATCTTACATCTGTATATATGTGTTTTATATATATATATATATATATATATATATATATATATATATATATATATATACGCGTGTGTGTCTACTTCAGAACAACGAAAACTAACATCGAAGATGCAAACACAGAGACCTAAACAATGAAACCCCATAACACAGACAACCACGTAAGTATAGTACACACATCAAAAACATACAGAAATACATACAGAACTGCCACAAGCAACCAACCACACCACCCTACACTACAAATAGGCAGGGGCAAGCCCCCCTGCACCCCACACCCACACCACTGTAATATTCTAACTCGGAGATCGAACAAACAGACACACAAGACAAACTCACACCCACACACTACAGTCTGTCACACAAAGACACACACACCACAGTCACAACACACACTTACAAACAGAACTACCCCTCACAAATACACTTACACATGCATACTCAGCCACAGCGGAACACCAAAAGCGCTAAATCATAATCACGTAACACCGGGATTTTGAATATGGTGCATTTCGGTGTTCTGAACTTTCCTTGTTTTGGTGATAAGTGGTAGAGGGTATTTCCTAGGTAATAAGTAGTCATTTATTATGTATTTTTTTTTATTTATTTAACATATGTTTACTGGGAAAATGTCCAGCTGGGAAGAGTTGAACATTGATAGTGGAGGCCCAGGGAGTAAATCTGTATACAGTAGTATATGAGATATGAAAAAAATACATTATTAAATACAGATACAGACATAAAATACACAGTACGTATATACAGCATACAGTACAACACAATAATAGTAATGATGCACTTTTGAGATTTTAAGTATTTTTCCTCTTGATGATCTGTTGATCAGTGGCACTGAAAAACATTGAGCAGCCTGCCTGCCCCTGTGGGAGTGGTTACTGACTTGAAACTTTAGTTTTATTGGCCATTTTGGGTCAATTCCAAACTCCTTCATCTTACTCTCTTAAAACCTGGTTGCCTCATGGTTTTGGCATCTTTTTAGGCTTGTTGGCTGTTGGTGAAGCACCCACCAAGAGAAGAAAATGCTGAGAGAAGAAAGGAGCCACTTTTGAGATTTTAAGTATTTTTCCTCTGTTTATTTGCTAAGTTTTTCTGCATAGCCACCTATTTTGAGCATTTTCTGGCTTGCTAAACTTGATTTCTGCATTAGTAACTGTATTTAGAGCACAACCTAGAGCTGTTTACTGAATTTCCTGTTTGCACTTATTTTTAAAATCTTTTTTTCTCAAAACTTGCATTTTATCTGTCTTTGGCCTAGCACTCTTGTGTGGGGTCATTTACTGCACTGTTATAACTTGTTGATACTTGTGAACCTCTGCTATCTCTGAAAAAAAAAAAAAAAAAACAGAAACATCTTGCTTTTTCCCCACTTTTCTGATATTTAAAAAAGTTCAGTTACAGGCTTGCTGTTCTTGAACTGTTTGTAAGTTTCTTGGAGGCCATTTTTTGCTTGGGCTAAAGGGAAGTTTCTCTGTTGATCAATGGCAGTGAAAAACATTGAGCAGCCTGCCTGCCCCTGTGGGAGTGGTTACTGACTTGAAACTGTAGTTTTATTGGCCATTTTGGGTCAATTCCAAACTCCTTCATCTGCCTCTCTTAAAACCCTCTTTTGCGCGTTTTTGCATGTTTTTGTGCATAGCGCAACAGCGGGCAGTGCCACTTAATTGGGTTTAAACTATTCCTGGCTCTGCAAAGTCTGCTCTTCACTTTTTCCCTTAGAACTGCTCTATCTCTCAATTTAAGCACCATATTCTCATTCTAAGGCCTTTCTCTGGTCCAATTAAGTAATCCTACAAGTTAGCACTATTAAACCATAAGCACTACTTACTCTTATACTCTCTACGATTACCCTGTCCTCTATTGGTCCGTCTTAAATTCAGTTTTCCTATATTACTCTAGCATGTCCAAAGGTCAGTCAATGGTTTCCTCTCCAGTCCAGCTGGTGAATATGGGAATTTTGAGGCAATGTTACAACTGTCTCATGTACACGGACAACCCTCTCCTCCTCCAAACAGGTTCAAATATATGTGAGAGATGCAACTATTTAGCCAAACTGGAGGCTGAGCTCTCTCATCTCAAAACTGGTGTAACCAGTCAGGAGGAGAAGGTAACCTCACACAACACAATTCCAGTATCACATAGTCCCACCACATCAGCGAACCAAACACATAAATACACAAAAACATACTCGGAGGCTCTAAATAAAAATCTACCTAAGCAACAGAGACCTCCAAAGCAGACATCCAAGCAAACGCTACCTCAAAACAAAACACGCACAACACATAGCCCACAAAGTCAGTGTGCCAAGCAGCCACTGCCCTTAAGGCTGAATAACACACCTGATACTCTTGTAATAGGTGACTCTATTGTCAGACACAGTGACGTCCCGCTCACCAGGCTGAATAAAGAGAAGGTCATGGTGAGCTGCCTGTCAGGTGCTAGGATCCGCAACATAACGCAAGCACTCAGGTCCCTCCAAAGCAAATACAAATATGACTCAGTCATTGTACATGCTGGTGTGAATGACCTGAGGCATACCTCCCTGGACTACATGAAAAGAGACATAGAGGAGCTCTCTGATCATGTAGCCCAGGCTGGTATGACCCTGACCATGAGCAGCATCTTACCCTCACATAGAATAATGCCACAGTACAAAGACAAAATGATCAATTTTAACAATTGGCTAAAATTTTGGTGTCATTCAAAGGGGATCCAGTGTCTGTCAGCCTGGGATGACATGCTCGACAAGCCACATTGCTTTGCTAGGGATGGCTTGCACCTGTCACCACTGGGCTTTTGGATATTGGCAAAGGCTCTTGCCACCCCCATAGTGCCTTTTTTAGGCAAGGCTCAAAAGTCAAACCCACCCCCATAGACAGCACAAGGAACAAGAAACTAAGGGTAATGCTGCTTAATGCCAGAAGTCTTAACCTCAAGATGCACGCACTCGAAGCTCTCCTCAGTATGGAGAACATCGATGTTTGTGCAGTGACAGAAACCTGGTTCAAGGCTCCAGAGAGCACCCCAGCACTACCAGGCTATACCTCATATCATGCTTTTCGGCCCCAAAACCCGGACCGAACCACAAAAGGAGGGGGAGTTTCCATATTTATCAAGGATATTCACACCTCCAGGTTAGTGGCATTGCACAAAGTATCGGAGACCATACATGGGCAACTAACAGTGGACAAGACTGCTTTTCAGTTTATAGCATCCTACAGACCACCCTCTCAAAGTCAGGAATCCTACTCGGCTTTCCTGAAAACATTGGAGAACATGAAGATCTCTCAGAACACCATTATATTGGGCGACTTCAACTACCCAAACATTGACTGGGAGCACTACTCAAGCCCCAGCACCTTAGCCCAAAGGTTCCTGGAAATTATAAACTCAAATGCTATGGAACAACTAGTCACCACTCCCACAAGAGGGGACAACATACTAGACCTGATCATTACCAACATGGGGACTCTATGCTCCACACCAGAAGTATAGCTCTCATTGGTAAGATCAGACCATAAATTAATTTCACCGGATGTCCACATCCCGAACCCACCCCCAGCCCAGAAAACCACAGTGAAAAACTTCTCAAAAGCAAAGTTCTCACTTCTCAAAACCGAAGTGGAATCCTTCAAGGCCCCAGGGCCAGTGGAAACTACGGCCCAAACTGCCGAATCCTATATAAACGCATTCTACGGACATCTCCAGTAATGCATGGATCATGCTATCCCAAACAAAACCAAGACCCAATCATCCAAAGGCAGGTGTCCAGTCTGGTGGACCCCTGCCATAAATAAACTGCACAACAGAAGGAGGAAGCTACTACATGATAGAGCAAAATCCCTAACAGGGAAGGCATCTATGAACACACAGACATCGCCAATATCCTGGCAGACAGGTTCAATGCAAACTTCTCCTCCCCCTCCCCCCCAAAAGAGCAAGTATCTATCCCGGCAGAGGGCTGCCTCCCAAACATCTCAGATGCTCAGGTGAAGGCTGCCCTCTCCAAAGCAAAAAACACTGCTTCCATGGGACCAGATGGCGTCCCAGGTTGCGTCCTACATGAACTACAAGAGGAACTAATCCCTCAAATAAAACAGCTATACAATCTCAGCCTCACTACAGGATATGTGCCCACAGAATGGCGTACAGCAGCAGTGGTCCCACTCCACAAAGGTGGAGCCTCTACGGACCCTGGAAACTATCGCCCCATAAGCCTGACTAGCTTAGTCTGCAAGGCTATGGAGAGGATCATCATGGAGCTCATAAACCAAGACATTGGGGACCTACAGACACTAGATCCTACCCAGTTCGGCTTTGTCAAGGGCAGATCCTGCCTTTTGAACCTGGTTGACTTCTTCGAAACAGTCACCAAAGCCATAGATGAAGGGAAGGTAGTCCACACAGCCTATCTGGACCTTGCAAAGGCATTTGACACAATACCCCACTTGGGCATCATAGATAAGCTATCCAGCTTAAATATAAACCCCTATGTCACAAGATGGGTCACAAACTGGCTCAAAGACAGAACCCACAGAGTGACAGTTGCTGGAGCCATGTCAGACTCAAAACCGGTCACAAGTGGTGTCCCACAGGGTTCTGTCCTGGGACCACTCTTGTTCGGTATATACTTTTCCGAGGTACAGGTAAACGTGGGAGGACTATGGCTCACCAAGTTTGCAGACGACTGCAAACTGGGCGCCATAATCGACTCTCCAGCTGACACAAACATCCTTCAAAAAGGTCTCACAGAGACAGATAACTGGTACCAGCGCCATGGTTTAAAGCTAAATGCCAAAAAGTGTATAGTCATACCCTTTGGCAAAAACAATGTGCCCACAAATTACAACATAGGCGGAAACCCATTAAGTACAGAGAAAGTTATTAGGGACCTGGGGACCCAAGTTGATAGCAATCTCTCCTTTGACAACCACATTGCCAAAGTGGTTAGAAAGACCTTTTACATAGCCCACCTCATCACGAAGGGTTTCACGTCTAGATCAAGAGAGGTAATCGTGCCCCTTTTTTCATCCCTCATCAGGCCCATCATAGAATACCATGCCCCTTTTGGGATGTACCTTACCCGACACCTGCAGCAATTAGAAAGACCCCAAAAGTATCTGACCAAGAGGATCAAGGGTCTCAAACAGATGCCATATGCTGCTCAGTTAAAAAAACTCCAGCTCTACTCAGTTGCATACCGCCTACTTCGAGGCGATCTATGCCTGACATACAAAGCTATGTTAAATCCAGAATTAATGGACATGCTCCACCTCAGTAAATATAAATCCCTTAGAGCCACACGTTCGAGGGACTTGAACCTCTGCAGAGAAATAAATGGAACTTGCTGGAGAGACAGGTTCATAACCCAGAGGCTCCCTTCGCTCTGGAATAGAATTCCAGTTCATGTGAGGCAGAGCACCTCACTGAATCTCTTCAATAAGAATCTCGATAGGTGGATGGAGGATTGTAGGTTTGTCCCAGGGATTACTCCCGTGTCACTATTAGACAGAGGCACAGTAAACGAAACCTTAAAAAGGGCACAGTATACTCAAATCAAGGGGTGGTGTAAGCCATACAGAATCGGGCTAGGCTTATAATTGCCCCAAGGCAGATAGCCTAGTATGAACCTAAGAACCTATGTGAGCCATAGACAATTGTAGAGTACAACATTAACATAACAGACAAACATTGTAGTTAGATGGATGTTTTTGACTGGGTGAAATTATACATTTAGCAGAACCAGCATTGAGCCCTGACTTTTTTTGCTAGTATAGAACATACAGCAGTAGAAACAATAATGGTTTAACTATTTTATAAATATAGTTCACTGTAGTATTTGGTGGTGATCATGTATGATGGTGGCATACATAGATAGGAATACACAGTAAACTGACAGAGCATGCAGCACTTATAGTTAAAATAAGATTGTGATCAGCTTCATTGACTAGTAGTGTTAAAAGACGCTAGGTAGGAAAAGAGGAAGTGTGTATAGGAGTGTTTGCAGTTATTACCTACGGCTAGTACATGAAGAAGACCCTGAGTTATGCAAGTGTAAGGTAATTATGTGTGTTATCTGGTGATCGGATGTCAAGAGACAGTGCATGTTGGTTTTTTTTTTCAACATCAGTGTCTAAGATAAATCTTTGAACGCTCAAAATTTCGTACTTTATATGTTTGAGAGCAAACGTTTGAAATTTTAAGTCTTTGAAGACTGACTTTGAATGGGGCCGTACAGTGCAGATAGGGAGAATTTCCATTTTCTGCAATGAAGTGTGGTCTCGTAGTCGGTGTATATAAGTAGGGGTGGTGTGTTGGTGAAGGGTGGCTTGCCCCTGAGTCACACTCTTAAAACTTTTTTTTTCTTTTTTTATTTTTATTTGATGTTGGAACATGGTAATGTCGAACCTTTGTTTTCCACCATGTAATGTTTGCCATTTTTGATGTTGCAACATTTAACATAGACCCCAACATCAATATCATAGAGAGCGTCTTTAGCATACAGAGTAGTCATGATCAAATGATATGTACTCTGTCTTTTACTTTACCCTATTGCTGTAGTGTAACATTTTTGAGTAAAGTTAGTATTGTCTACTCTTATCTTGTCAAGGCTTTTCTGTCTGCGCTATAAGGTTGAGTGGTATGCCTTCAGTTATAACTGAAATGTCATGAAATAACAAGAAATTAATGGCTTTTCTTGCATGTATATTCCTGTATACTAGACAGACTTTTTTGTGTGTAATTAAAACTGGTCAGTACAACTTTATTGATATATAAATAGACACACACATTCCATGTTAAATTCTAGTTTAATTTAATTTTACACACTAAATTAAGTAAGCAGACAGACAAGTGCCATGTGAAGTAATAGTTTTATTTATTGCACTACTTCATAACTATGATGTCTAGACATAGAACGATGCAAAATGACAATTTGATGATTAATTATGACAATGAAGGACAGCTATAATACACACTGTTCAATTATAGGAACACCATTGCATATAAAACTAACAAAATGAGTAAACATGGAGAAAGCCTTCTATACTTAATATAGCCAGTCTGTTAAACATCTTATTTATATTTAAACATTTCACATATGTACATACATAGAAATATTTCGTGCTTGATAATGCCATTATTGCGTGTAAAGATGTAGTTGAGTTTGGCCTTATTTCCAGTCCTTACATTTGTTCAAATATCATCTTGCTTGAATTCCTCTTCTGCATGTAGACCAAATGTTTGACATTCGTTCGCAAAGTGGTATAATCCTTTATTCTATTCACATTGTTGTGTTTTTGTCTTGCTCTATAGAGCTCATGTTGTGACTCAAAAGGGTCTCTCAGCCTCCCACTTACAGGGTTATCAGTCTGAAATTAATAAGCACACCAACAAATAAAAAGCTGAATAAAGAAATAAGTTTAAAAAATTAAAATGATTTTAAACATGTAAGTTTAATTCATAGGTATCTTGGAGAGTACAGTGAACATCTATTGCTTGTTTTCATCACATACTGAAGTAAACAAATGTTTCTCGACATGTACCATGTTATGTGTGTATATAGTTGGTAGTGTTACAGTACGTAAATCGCAGTAGGGGCTATTGAGAAAGGATAAATAGCACACTGTGAACAGTGAAACTATGCAGTGAGTACTGATGTGCAGGGCATCTGCAATTGAGAGATATCTGTAGCACAATCATGGTAGATTGAAAAAATGTGTCAGCAGTAACTTATATTAATGACCTTATAGTGACATTAAAAATAGATGGTTTCTAAAAATACATACATCAATCGACTGATGTTGTCTGGATATATATTTGATATGCAGCTGGTACATTTGTAAGATGCCTGGTAATTATATATTCGTTTGATGTTCATCGGAATTTAGTAATCATGCAGTTCAAAAGACCGATAATAAGCGTAGCCAGCTAAGATCGAGCACTGCTGAGTGAGTTAAGCTCTATGGACCAGAAGAACCATGCTATATACCACAAAGAGGATTAATGATTTGCAGGTTATTCATTCAGAATACTGAATAGAGACCATGTCTGGTATTGCTTGACATGGACAGGAAGGTTATACTCCGTGAGTGTGCCAACACTCAAGTAAGATTACGATCTGTAAAAATTTGGGTGACTGAAGGAAAGAATACTCTTGTTACTTGATAGGTTGATTGGTGGTTAGTAGGATACTGACCCATAGGTCTTTATAAGCCTATACATGGGTACCCAATATACTACTAGAGAAAAACAATATTAAGGATCTAGCCGAAAGACAAAATCTTAGTTAGCAATAGATGCTCATATCTAGGAGCATAATGGGTGAAATCCTGGAAAAGAATTTATGGTTTCCCATCCAGGCATCCAGGCTACATGTAAACAGGCTCATATAGAGGCTCTGTTTGATGTGAATTGCTTGCCTATTCTGGAGGAGTGGTAATCTCTGAGAGACATGTCTGTCCAGCAGGTCCTATTTATGTCACGGCCACGGATAAGGTGCATGAAGCAAGTGATCCTTATCCCATTATCCCATTATTCTTGCTGATGTGCATAGTTTCAATGTAGGTTTGGAACCTAAGATTGGTGTGTATGGCGGGCACAAATCTACAGTAAGTAGTCTGTATGCTACTGAGTACAGTGACGGTTATTTGAGTCTGTCAGTGCATGACATGTGGCGGAGACCCTGTAATTTGCTTGCTTATAAATCTCTGGGGTCTCTCAAGTTGCTGCTGGTGGGAGGGTAGGTAAATACAAAGGGAGCATTGTATTCAGTTATTAGTCTGATGCGGGTTGAGTACAGGGTAATTATGACCTGTTTTGCTGTTAAGGCAATGCCTTTGCTAATGATGTGAGCAATGGAGAATGCCTTAGTTACCAAAGTAGACACATTGTGGTTAAAATTTAGGATACAGTCAACTTGCATTCCCAAGTCTATCAATAGTGAGTTGTTACTTAGGGTATTATTATTTATATGGTAGTCTGCATGGATATCATTTGTACCTAATGGGATGATAATGCATTTTATTAGCACGGAGTTTGGGTACATGACTGTGGCAACAATTGTGTAAGTCCCTTTTGAAGTATATTGACATCTTCTGGCCATTAAATGTTTATACCTAATTTTCATTCATGAGCAAAGTTAGACACGCGTCAGTTTGCCCTGAACTTCTGAGAAGTGTATGCCAAACAATAGTGGGCCAACACTGATCCCTGTGGAACCCAACTGCAGACAGGTGTGCTGGTGAAGGTGAAGTCACGAATGTTGACTGAGTGTTATCTGAAGGTGAGCCAGTTACCCACCCATCTGACAACATAAGGGTTTATATTCAACTGGGAGAGTTTATCAATGATGCATGAATGTGCGACTGTGTTAAAGGACATTGCTAAGTCCAGGTCGGATGTATGCTCACATTTGCCTTCATTTATGCCTATGGTTATGGTTTCGAAGTCATCTGTCAGGTTTAACAGGCATGGACTATCTTTTACAAAACCAAAATGTGTCAGATTAAGGGTTTGTAGGTCATCTATGCCCTTATTTATAGGATTCATGACAATTTGTTCATGGGCTTACAGATAAGGATGGTTAAAATTATGTCTCTGTAGTCTGACTCACACTTTTAATAGTGTTGTCAAGCGGCACATGTCAAATGGAAAAAAAAAACTGTTACTTATAAAACTAGCAATAAATGGTCACTGAAACGAAGGCTGTAAGGAACAGCTTATACTGTCACTGTAATCAAAATACATGACAGTGAATGAGTGTCTGCATGTATATATGTATATATCCGCCAACACAGCACATGTATGGGTGTGTGTACATCTGTGTACATAAACAGAGACACACAAATTCAGATACAGATTTGTGTGTGTGTGTGTGTGTGTGTGTGTGTGTGTGTGTGTGTGTGTGTGTGTGTGTGAGCCTTTCTTATGGGGTCACCACTGAAATGGGCCTTTTGCCTCAGTTTTACTAACCCAGTTAACAAATGGCAAATTAAGAAAATAAATTATATATACATATATACATACATATATATATATATATATATATATATATATATATATATATATATATATATAAAACAACATATAAACAGCAAATCGATTTCAAATAACCAAATAAATGCATATGATAAACACATAATGACACATGCAATTATTTATTTAAATTATTATCTATTTCCATCTTGATAAGGGAGTTAGTGGTCTCATCAACACAGACATCTAATTCACAAAAAAGGCAATTTTGAGAAAATGTATGAAAATTCAAATAGTACAGGTGATGTATACCACTAAAACAAGTAGCTGCAGTTCAGACAAAGTTTAAATAAAATACACACAATATTACATATCCAGCTGAGAGAAATTTGGCAGGGATTCAAAAATGGCTTGAATAACTAACTGGTCACTATGACATAGTAAGGCTGTGGTTTTACAACCACATGAATATAAACTTTACATATTGCATACATGCTTGTTATGCACATAGGAAGACTACGTTTACCTCAACTTTCAAATGGTAACCAGTGTAACTCGACTGCAGTGCAATATTCAGAAAAAGAGTGAAATATCCAATAATTTTACCACAATACAGGGAAGAAAATAAAATGCAGTTGAATGGAATGCATATTATACAGACAGGTGCTGTGTGTGTGATTCACGAAGGGCATCAGCTAATGGTAAATTACTTTTAGTACATTAACACAATTAAATTTCACAGCTGTCTGACATGTTTTCTTTTTATATTGTAATGTTATGAGTGTATTACTCTAGAATCTTAGGATATTTGCATGTCAGTGGGTTGGTTTCCAAGATGAGAATGTCCAAAGTAATGCTCCCTGTCAAATTTGGGAAAACTGTCTTATAAATGTATGTCTGCATGAGTACATGCACTAATAAGCAACATAATGCTGAACATATGACAAATAATTAACAGTGAAGGGGAAAAAAGCATGTGGCAACAAGCATGAAACATAAGCAAACAAAAGTAAATAAAATTGCCTAGGTTGGGATAATGTAAGTTTTACAAAAAACAGCACATAGTCAAGATATAATTTGACTGCTGCAAAGGCTGAGTGTGACTACATAGCATATCAAGTGGATTGTAAACCAGTCATTCAACTAATAGTCTCTGGGTGGGGGAGGGAAAGTACAGAACAACAAACTGTAAATTCTAAGCAGTGCTTATAATAACAGTGCCACACTGGAGTTTGTGAATTCTAACATCCAGTATGCAAACAAACATATCTGAAAATCCTGCCTCTGTGTGAAAATGTGACTTACACTGCACTAAAGAGTAAAGAAAATACTCTAGCAAGCAACTAATTTTAGAAACAGAATAATGCCCCTTTACAAGAATTGCTTTACTGCTGTGCTTTCTAGAGTAGCAGCTGCAGCAGTCTGGTCGTAAAATGCATGAAAGGCTACTTTTCTCAATGGATAAAATGCACAGGTTAGATTAATGAATGGCTCACATGGAGAGCTGTTGTCAGTAGAACTGCAATTTGAGATGGAATCTGTCTAAAACCTTGGAAACTTCCTGGAGGTAAGTTTATCATACCTCCCTCAGACAAAAATGGGCATGCTCAGAAAGGCAAACCTGAAATGTAAACAAAGTCTGAATCAAAACAAAAAAATCCCTGGGATTGTCCCTTTAAGAAAGCTGAAATAAAAGCTCAAATACTCTTCCCTGCTAGATTAAAAGTCACACTTCCATATGGTCAAAAAATCTTTAATAATATTGAAGAAGCAACAGAATTTGTCAAAAAAGAATAATCTACTAGACAAAACTGAAGATATGGATCTTTCTACTCCAAGCCTAAAGAGACAAGCTACTAATGGCAAAATAACAGCAAATGATAAGTCCACAAAAAAAACTTAAAGGGAAGTAAAACATAAGCTTCTAATTTCCTGAGGTTATACTCCCTTGGAATAGGATAAATAGTGCAAATATGAGGTAAGATTTTAAAATAAATATTTACAACTATAGATAACTAACCCTTCTTCCTCTTTTATAGTAATTACTCTTATTATTATATAGATCATTGCTTTCTGCCATTTCTCCTCCCTCCACTATGAAGTTTTTATCCCCTATATAGATTATAATATAAATAAAAACAAATGGCTTATAAACACATAAGATCTTATCATAATCTTACAAGATTGTGATTTAATGTTATATTTTAAATTAGTGGTGTGCTGAGTGCCATCAGAATAATATTAAACTGTTGTTTAAAAATAGTTTACGTGTCTTTGTTCTGTAACCTTAATACATTAAATAGAGTGGCAGTAGCTTAAAATGCTGAACGGGGGTTGTGGGTGCTTATACAGTCTGACAGGAAGCTTTGTGGGCTTTAGATTGATTACATTTTCTTTGTAGGTATTAAAGTAATTATGATGGATGTTCTGGGGAGAGAGAGCGCTTCAAAAGAAGTGCGGTCTGTGGTTTTAAAAAAGATTAATATCTGCATAGTGCTACCCTGTTTAACTTGTTTTTTCTATTTTACATGCTTTTTTGCAACCCACGAGCGCACAAAAGCTAGGAAAGCCAAAATAACTGAAAAATGTCATACCTGTCTCGTGTATGCAGTTGATTTTTGAATGCAAAGCCTCAAGAGAACTAAATCATGAGCTATTCATTGATCTGTGGTTTTGAGACTGGCGCTCTTTGTAAAAACTTCTAGTGATGACGTAATTGTACTCTGAGCCCCGGTCGCACATAAGAAACAACTGCGACAGGCGATAAGGATGCAGCAAGGAAGTTTTGCTGCTGTGACATTCAAAATATTCTTCAAAGTAGTTTCTTGACTGTAAGTTTATAATTTCCTAACAAAATTAATTTTTACTAGTTCTTCTTGATGCCGGAGTCTAGATCTAATAACATAAATGCTGGAAACTGTTGTAGTTGCAGTTAAATTCAGTATTCAAGGCACAATTATCACTCATACTTCCTAGCATTGTTTTGAATTGCTTTGTTTTCTAAACTTATTGACAGTGTGAGATACATGTTTAGTTCTAAGGTGAATTCTGGTTAATTGTATGTAGACATAAAATAACTTGCAAATGAAGAGTAAATTACACATGAAAAGAAAATTAGCATTTCTCTGTACATCACACAGACGCTTTAGTTACAATGCAGCTTCATCAGATATTTAATACCAAGATAATCCTAATAGACTGACTGAAGGGAAAGTTGAAAAACATTAAAATAGAGAGCATCCCTGTATAAGTTGCAGATAGATTTTAAAAAAGAAAAAAGGGGGAAGGTGTAATATTGTCGCATGTTAATAAGCCGAGGTAAATAAAGTTACCTGATATATAAACATCTAAATTTTTAAATAAGAAAGAAACTGTAAAGAGAACGTTGGTATTTCTTCATAAGTCACTTTTGGAGAATAATATTTGAGAGTTCCTTCATATATATGTGTTATATATCTCACCCCAAATAATCCTAGTTTAAACATTTTTCATGTGAGCGCTGATTTTGTGCCCAGAATGTTATTTGGATATAAGAAAAATTAGTATTATTTTCAGGGATACTTTGCATTTAGAGCAATTTCTAAAATAACAGAAGGATGTGGTAAAGTAAAATTGATTACCAGCCCATAGGACTAATAATGGCCAGTTTTAAGCAAGTGCTTAATACAACAACAGTAAGTGGAATAAACAAAACAAAAAGCTGTTCTGGGAATAACACATCCAGTTACTTCAAAGCAGCAAACATATACTATCTGATCATTATATTGAAGATGTTATCTTATAATCAATAACTAGTATAGAAATGTTGGTTTATTCTCTTGCTAATAGTAGTGATATTGAGCAACAATGAGGGACTCAAGAATGAATACATTTTTGAAATATCAATATTAGAAAGTTAATATAAAATGACTTACTACTGGAACAAAAGGGGATAAATGAAATGGAGAGAGGGTGTTTGAATAAAAGTGCGTTTACCACATTTAAATAAGCTTAAAATACTCATAATAGTTTAATATTACAGATTTACCAAAATATTGGTCATACTTTATTTAGACCGCATATATATATATTACAAACAAAATCCTTATAGAAGGGAATGGCTAGAGAGGAGAGATGGGTGATAGAAGAAAAATGGAGGTTTCTATACTTGCCTTAAATATATAAATATATATTTAATCGCATGATAATCATTGTTCAAATCATATAAATTAAACTTTGGATTCTTACACTCTTTATACATAGTTTAATCTGTATTAGTAAAATAATATCTTTTTTCATCTTAACGAAAGACTCAGATTTCTTATATTGCTTTTGAAGTCAAGCTTACATGCTTGTTGTTTTATGAGGCATAATCCTCATCCACTCTAACAGCAGAATGTATTGTCAAACATGAATATTTATTGCATGACTATTTTATTTTGTAACTTGTAAAATACTTAATATTCTATCATATGTCTTGAGATGTTTTGCGCTTCAATAACTAATAGCATAATGTTACATAATATTGAATAAATTTAACATGTATGCCTAATTATTAGAGGGCAGAAGCAGCAATATAAAGGTTGACTGGTTGTAGGACTGTTAGTGAGTGAGTGGCTAAGATGATGCTTTCATCAAATGGCCAGGAAGTGGAGGTTTCATGCTTTGGTTTTGTATACTCATTTATATATTGTTAGGATTTTCTTATTCATTTCTATTTACCTCACTCATAACTAAAGGTTCCAATATATATATGTTCATAATGTCTAAATGTTACTCTTATAAATGTATATGTCTTTAAATCTCAATAGGCTTAATAATCACCATCAAAAGGGGAGTATAGTTAGATACTTGAAAATTGAATAAAGTAGATATAGGTTTTTTGAAAGCTTACATATTAATAGAGCAGGGGATATAGATAAATAAATCTTTTAAACTGGTTTCTTATGGTAACCTTGTAGAATCCCACTACCAAACCAAAGAGTAGAGACCACTGATGATACTATGGAGAATAACATGTACCAATGCCCTAAAAGTCATCAATACTTACTCAGACAAAAGAATGGCATGTTATGCCTGGCGGTTCTAGAGATAAACAAAAGATATGTACCAACTCTTGTAAATTCTTACTGAATGCCTGGTTTGGAGCAGTTACAGCGAGGAATCATTTTAGAGTTAATAATTTCCAAATCCAAAAGGAATAATACATGCAGGAGATTTCAATTGCCTTCTCACTAAAAGATACAAAAATGATAATTACAAATTTCCCCTACAGCTAAAAAGTTAAAAAGTTTTATTAATGTAATATGTCTTGGGATATATATGATTTAAAAACACACTTAGACTACACCCATTGTTATTCATATAGGTATGGTACATAAACAACAATTGATAAAAGTACTAGTTTACTAACAATACTCTTTTTAATTTTAAAAAAGTGTTAGATTAGTTCATGCCCATTGTCAGATCATAATGCCTGTATTTTAAGGTCAAAAT
>NC_056749.1:198951970-198969611 GCF_019279795.1 Protopterus annectens | reverse complement strand
ACACTTTTGATATTGCAGGCAATTTTGGAATGTATAATAGGGACACAGGGACAGGGACTCTAATCATTGAAAGTTCTGGGGACAGGGCTCAACATTCCACTACATGCTAGTGTGTTTACTACGATTTTATTTTACTGTTCGTGGACACTCTTGTATGCTTAGGCATACATTTCAGTATCCACAGGATTTGAATTACTGACTTACTATTAGAGGCGTGCTCTACTAGAAGGCATAGTAGGTTTTGCAAGTGTCGGGACATGTTGCGCCTCCATAGAGCACTTGTACATGCCCCTGCACTCGCGAGACTGCGTTTCCTGTGCACGACGCAGGTTGTGGCGGCCAGCGCCCTCATACATATTTCTTATGGCGGTGCTGCTGCTCCATCTGTAGTGAGGATGATCAGCGCAAGGCTAAAAACCGTCCTTGTGCCGAGCTTCTTGAATCAGGATATTTTCTCATGTCCATATGTCTTCCCTTCTGTTTTCCTTACTTTGTGCGTTAGACTTCCTATAGTAAATCCTTCACTTTGGAATTCTTTCATAATTTCAGCGTCTCTAAATGTAACCTTTACTTTAATAATCTTCTGTTTTACATCCCCCCTTTGTGATCCTATTGTTTCGGTTGTGAAAGTTTCCATTCTTGGATACTTTGCCTGCATTTCTCTTCAAATATATTTGGAGATGCTTTCTGGTTTTGACTATTTTGGCTTTATCCTCGGCACAAACATTGCAAGAAATCAGATCTCTTTTTCTTTCCCATGTCAATATTTATTTTTCATGCCTTTCGAAAATCTCTAGGCTTTGTTCTTTACATGTTTTGCACTTCCTTTATTACTTATTCTTCCAAATGGCCCAACAATTTTGTCTATATAATTGTTGTCACTGATCTGTTGTATGAATGAACACAAAAGTACATGTGATGGTTTTGATAGTTTTTCTAAGTATTTTTCTTTCCACCAATTTCTGTCTTAATCATTTTGAATGTGTTCTATCTGGAATTTCTGGGCTTCTTCCATAATAAAGCACCGAAGCTACACGAAGCTTCGATAACCAAAATGAAAGTCACACTGATGCAAATAGATTGTAAATAAAAACTGTTAGTTTTAATGAATCAAACCAGGAAGGTGAAAAACAAAGCCAGTAGTGTAACGCCTCCCCAAATCGTTTCGTTGCCGAAGTCACTGCTTGAACTTCCTCAGACTTACAGCAATATTCAAACCAAGTGTCTCTTAAATACTTTAGTTAATTATATTGAATAATAGATTAATTGATTAATTGATTAAAAACATTTTGTAAAACATTTTGTAAAACAAAACTGAAAAGCAACCTTGACATACACTAAAACCAAGTACTAAAAAAATATATATATATATAATAACAATAATGATAAGTAATAATCATAAATAGTAAATCATATGTCATAAATCAAAATAAACCAACCGCTCAACAGACCTAAATAGAAAAAGAAAGAGAAAATTCAGGAACATATCTACTAATGAAATGTTACACCAATTATGCAAGGCCTATTATAATCCACAGTAAGAAATAGGAATAATGACAGTAATCAATTTGTTGAATAAATAGCATGGGAGGTATGGGGAACAAAAATATAAACATAAGTAAACTGACATCCAGTTACATATTGTTTTGTGTATGCGATATATATACGAATGTGTGTTTTGTGTATTTTGTGTATTGTATATTATAAATTTATAAATTTATATTGCAAGCTGTAACAAAAATAGGCACCATGTGTCTATGTTTGCAATACAATATAATAAAATATGATATAATATAATATAATAAAATACATTATATATTATAAGACCTGTGATAAATACCCAGGTCAGGGACCTTGTAGAGGACATTCAAACTCAAGGTACCGCACTATGATGTACATCACCTAGGTGTTGATTGTGTGAAGGAAACTGGGTTATCTTAGTAAACTATTCAATTTAAGGATACACATAATTGAATAATATTCATTAAGACCAGGTGCTTTATATGCTGCCAAACGTAACTGCCAACTTAATTCCTTCTTCTCTAACTGTAATTTCAAAAGGCTGTCGTTAATACAGTTAGTTTGGTCAAGCGTGATTTGGTCAATCACCATAAAATCAAATACATGATCTGTAAAGGTATTACAATGCCTTGCAAGAGCGTTGTCAACTTTATTGTTGTTAATTGCATAGCCATGTTCGTATAATCTCTCCCTCAACCGCCTGTCAGTCATAATTGGTGTAACATTTCATTAGTAGATATGTTCCTGAATTTTCTCTTTCTTTTTCTATTTAGGTCTGTTGAGTGGTTGGTTTATTGTGATTTATGACATATGATTCACTATTTATGATTATTACTTATCATTATTGTTATTATATATATATATTTTTTTAGTACTTGGTTTTAGTGTATGTCAAGGTCGCTTTTCAGTTTTGTTTTACAAAATGTTTTTAATCAATTAATCAATTAATCTATTATTCAATATAATTAACTAAAGTATTTAAGAGACACTTGGTTTGAATATTGCTGTAAGTCTGAGGAAGTTCAAGCAGTGACTCGAACGAAAAACGCATTTGGGAGCGTTTTACACTACTGGCTTTGTTTTTCACCTTCCTGGTTTGATTCATTAAAACTAACAGTTTTTATCTACAATCTACTTGCATCAGTGTGACTTTCATTTTGGTTATCGAAGCTTCGTGTAGCTTCGGTGCTTCATTTTGGAAGCCTGCTAACTCAGGATACCTTCGTGTCACCACGTCTTGTTTTTGGTTGAGTTTTTGTTACAACCTCCGTCTTTTGGTTCTTCTTCCATAATAGTAACCATACATAATGTCTTCCTTATCCTCAATACTCCACTGTATCATCTTTATGGCTCTTGTCCAGCCTCTCGTTTATTGTGGACTACTACTTCCGTCTAAAATGCGGTAGGTGCATTCTCCCCTGAGCATGGCCTAGCCTCATTGTTGGAATGTTTCTGTGTCTTGAAGACTTTACACTACCAGTTTTTACTGTGTGCATATGTGGATCAGGCACTTGTTTATACTGGGACTTGTATACCTAGTTGTCTTTTTTTATTTTTTAACCTACTTCTGTCCATGATGTATGCTATCTAAAATGCATTGTATACAGCAGTGTCATACCCAGTAAAGTATAGTTTATTTAAAGAGAAGCTCATTGCTATCCAGTATCGATGTTTCCTACATTTCACTATAGCTGATTTTGCTTATTGTATGTATTTCTGGACTCCAACTTGTTCAAGTTACACAAAAATTTTTAAGGAAAGCAATTTCATCCATTTGCAACTTAACAGAATAAATCATAATTGGAGGTTACCAGGTTACAGTCTAATGGCCCTAGAGCCTTTTAAGCCTAGCCATTCATGCCCCAGTTTTCATAGTTGTCTGTGCCCAGGACTAAAAAGACTTGGTGTATGCCTGTGCCTTAGACTATAAGCTGCTGCCATCCATAAAAGCCACAGGTGACAAGCAGGGGTGAATTTATGCTTTCCTATCCATTGGTCCAAATGTTATTGGAATAAGCTTAAAGAAGAGCTCTGTTTCACATAAATGGAAAATCTTTTTCCAGAAAAAGGGTAAAAACACAAACCTGTTCCTCCAACATGTTTTGCTTATGTCACAGACAATGTTTAGATCCTCAGACTGGGTAATTCTTGTGCTGTTTGTTTCGTGAATGTGCAGCATATCCATTGAGGCTGGATTTGAGAAGGTCTTTTAGGCTGGGTTTTATTGGCCTGTGGTAGTCTGTAGGAGAGAGTACAGAGACAAGAGTTTGGGGCTTTCCAGATCAGACATGTTTTTTACACTCTGTATTCTTTTACTGTGGATTCTCTGTGGCCACTATTGTTGTTAGAAATGTCTGGTCAGGTACATGCTGAAGAGTACAGTGTACCTGATTACTGGTAGGAGAGAGTACAGAGACAAGAGTTTGGGGCTTTCCAGATAAGACATGTTTTTTACACTCTGTATTCTTTTACTGTGGATTCTCTGTGGCCACTACTGTTGTTAGAAATGTTAGGAGAGTACAGAGACGAGAGTTTGGGCTTTCCAGATAAGACATGTTTTTTACACTCTGTATTCTTTTACTGTGGATTCTCTGTGGCCACTACTGTTGTTAGAAATGTTAGGAGAGAGTACAGAGACGAGAGTTTGGGGCTTTCCAGATAAGACATGTTTTTTACACTCTGTATTCTTTTACTGTGGATTCTCTGTGGCCACTACTGTTGTTAGAAATGTTAGGAGAGAGTACAGAGACGAGTTTGGGGCTTTCCAGATAAGACATGTTTTTACACTCTGTATTCTTTTACTGAATCCTCTGCCACTATTGTTGTTAGAAATGTTAGGAGAGAGAGTACACAAACAGTTTGTTCCTCCAACATGTTTTAATTATGTCACAGATAATGTTTAGATCCTCAGACTGGGTAATTCTTGTGCTGTTTATTTTGTGAATGTGCAGCATATCCATTAAGGCTGGATTTGAGAAGGTCTTTTAGGCTAGGTTTTATTGGCCTGTGGTAGTCTGTAGGAGAGAGTACAGAGACAAGAGTTTGGGGCTTTCCAGATAAGACATGTTTTTACACCCTGTATTCTTTTACTGTGGATTCTCTGTGGCCACTATTGTTGTTAGAAATGCCTGGTCAGGTACATGCTGAAGAGTACAGTAATCTGAAGAGTACAGTGTACTTGATTACTGGTCTAATGAGGGCTAAGTATAGTGGGATTATGATCTCCTTAGATCTGGATGCCAAGCCATAAGTTATAACTTGGCACACATAGAAGGATCTTCTCACCACCGTGGACACATGGTGATCAAAGTTCAGGTTACTGTCAACCTGAGTTCTCAAGTCCCTTACCACTGGGTTTACTGTTAGGAGAGTGTTATCAGTGTTGTAATTTGCAGGGGGTGGTCAATGTGGTCAACTTCCCAAAGGGTATACGTATGCATTTTTTGGAATTGAGTATTAGGCTATATTTCTGGCACCAGTTACTTATCTCTCAGACCCTCCTCAAGGATATTTACATCTTTAGAGGAATCAGTCATTGCACCCAACTTCCAGTCATCTGCAGATTCGGTCACCCAAAGACCCTCTATATTTGCTATGACGTCAGAGAAGTGTATTCCAAACCAGAGAGGTCCAAGTGATGAGTCCTGTGGAACACCACAAGTAACAGGCCTAGTTGAGGAGCTGTATTCCCCCAGCCTAACTTGATGTGTCCTATCCATGAGCCATTTGACTATCCATCAGGTTACATAGTGATTTATGTCTACATTTTTGAGATTGTCTATAATACCTAAGTGAGGCAGTGTATTGAATGCCTTTACCAGGTTGAGGTAGACCGTATGAACTTTTTTGCCAGTCATCCATGGTTCAAGTGGCATTCTCAGAGTAGTCCACTGGGTTTAGTAGGTGTGACCTACTCTTGACAAAACAAAACTGGGATGGGTCCAGTGTTTGAGGGCAGTGAGGACCTGATTACTAACAGTAGGGAGATAAGTAGGTAGAGGGTACTTCCTGTGGAGTAACTTGTCATCTTCGCGTCATATGGACTCTGTCTTCTACTTGTACCGTAATGCTGTTGTGTAAAACTTTTTAGTAAAGTTACTGTCCTCTACTCTTTTATCTTGGAGTTTGGTAACTACTTTAGCCATTTAAATGTTTCTATCAAGGCTTTTCAGTCTGCACTATAAGGTGGAGAGGTATCAAGGAGATCCGACCAGCCAGGAAAGATACTCACAGCAAACCACTGAGTATAACCAACAGTCAAGTCCACACTGTGCAAGAACTGTGTACGAAAACGAACCCAACACAGCAGTGATTAAAACAAGTTTATTGCACAATTCCAAATGATACCAAACGAATTTACCTAGGTTTCGTCCGAGTGAACGAACTTCATCAGAATACACGTCCTAATTGCAAACCAAGACTTAAATACACAAGGTCACACCCCACTTAACACAAATCATTGTAGCTTGTTAAAGGCTAACACGAAAAGAGACATGGAGGAGCTGTACTATCTTGTAGCCCAGGCAGGTATGACCCTAGCCCTCAGTAGCATCCTGCCATCACCCAGAATGATACCACAGTACATGGACAAAATGATTGACTTCAACAATTGGCTAAGCTTCTGGTGTCATTCTAAGGGGATCCAGTATCTGCCTGGGATGACATGATTGACAAACCACAATGCTTTGCCAGAGATGGCTTGCACCTGTCTCCCTTGGGATTCCGGATACTGGCTAAGGCTCTTGCCACCCCATAGTGCCTTTTATAGGCAAGGTTCAAATAACAACTTCACCACTGTAACAGGTACAAGCAAGCAAAATCTGAGGTTAATGCTACTTAATTGCTAAAAGTCTAAACCTCAAAATGCACTCACTTGAGGCACTCTTTAAAATGGAGAACATTGACATCTGTGCAGTGACAAAGACCTGGTTCAAGAGTCCTGAGAGCACCCCTGCATTTCCAGGCTATGATTCATACCACACCTTTTGGCCACCTAACCTGGACCGAAACACTAAAGGCAGAGGCATGTCCATATTCATTAAGGATATCTACACTTTCAGGCTAGTTGCTCAGCATAAGGCATCCGAGATTATCTAAGTGCAACTAACTCTGGGCAAGACCGCAATCCAAATTGTAGCTTGCTACAAACACATGTCTGCATTGCAGGCCATTATGGCTTGTCCTCCTTTTTTGATTTTTCATGCAGATAAAGGGTCCTTCTGCACTAACCCTTCTTTTATGCTGAAGGTGGTTAATGAGGTGTCACTTAATCAGACTATTAATCTGCCTACCTTTTTCCCTGTCTGCAAACTGACAGTGAGAGGGTGCTGTATATAGGCTAATGAACACAAGGGCCTTTATAATCCTAGCCATACATCCCAAATCACTGACAAGTTCTGAAACCCTTTATAAGTATAAGGATGGGCCTGGGAGACGAACCATTTACAGGTTACCTGTGGCCATTAGAGACATAGGTGCCAAACCAGGGATGAATTCCTGGTTTTGCTTCCAAGTGTCCACGTTGCTCTTGAATTGGGTTAGGGAGGAACTCTGCTTCACATGCATGGGGAGCCTGTTCCATAGACTAGGTAGTCTCTGGGATACATACCTATCTCTCCAGCAGGTCCTATTTATATCACAGGCGAGGTTTAAGTCTTTAGAACAGATAATTCTGGTGCTGTGTTGTGGATATGCAGGTCCATCAGAGTGGGGTCTGACAATTTCCTTGATGCCAGGTATAGATCTCCCCTAAATAGCATGTAGGAGACAGAATACAGGGATAGGGCCTTGAGGAGGTCAGTGTAGGACATATTACTTGTATCCTGTATTCTTTTAGTGAGTAACCTCTGTGGACGTTCCAGTTGTTGGATGTGCCTGGTTAGGTACATACCAAAGGAGGCATTGTACTCAATGATAGGTCTGATGCCCCTTTTGGTATGTACCTCACAAGACATCTACAACAACTGGAAAGGCTGCAAAATACCTCACAAAGAGGATTACTGGCCTCAAACAGATGCACTATGCAGACCATCTCAAAAAGCTCCAGCTTTACTCCATCCCATATTGCTTACTCAGAGGCAATCTCTGCCTAACATACAAAGCTATGTCAAACCCACAGCTGTTGGACATGCTCCACTGAAAGAAATCCATTCCTCCGAGCTACACGCTCTAGGGACCAAATCTTGTCACCACAATAAACAGAACCTTCTGGTGGGATGTATTCCTGTCCCAGAGACTTCCCATACTCTGGAACAAACTACCTATGTATATCAGAGCTCCTTGATGATTGGATGGGAAATAGGAAATTCACCCCGGGGATCACTTCTGTGGCTCTGTTTCACAGGGGCAAATGAAAATAATTTTTCCTGAATGGTGAAAGCCAGGGTAACTTTTTGGCTAGGCTTATATAGGCCCTAAGGCCAATAGCCTAGTACCTACCTATGAACCTATGAACATATGACTAAGTCACATCCTTGTATGGAAGTAGAGTTAGTGGGCATAACATGCTTACGGCCTGCTTTCCTGGTCACTCTTGGGTGACCTGCATGGACTTGCAGTATGTGGGAGTGGAGAATGAGTATGCGCTACCTTGAATGCACTGAAAGCTGAGATCTTTGACAGTGTGTCAAGAAGACTTAGACAAAAGGTATGTGCATGGTATTTGTACAGACAGTATGTGCACTGGTGAGTGCATTTCAAGACAATAACGTTTATATGACTACAACATAAAAAAGTATATCAGTCAAAATACTTTAATGTACTTTTTGCTTTTGTGTTTCAGGCCATCTTGAGATGCCAGTTTCTGTAATATTAACCCAATTCATACATTTAGAGTTTTTTTCGTTCTTGCAGGGAAAGTGCATCAGTAAAATGAATGTGTTTCCTCTCATGCATCCTCTGCTTCTCATCTCTCCTCTTGGTTAGCTGATATTTGTGGTTCCACAGATTTTCACTGAAATTATTTTTCACATCTGCTCCAGATGCGTTTCAAGCCTGTAGATATGGCACTTACAAATGTATACATAGCTTTATTATCATTTTCCGCAGATATCAATCTCCACTGAAAATTCAGCTTCTTCAAGTTTGCACATTCACTACAATGCTGACTAAATATGTAAAATAAAAGTTATATAACTCTCAGGTTGTGATAACAGAAGCCTGAGTCAGTTAGTTTGCATACTAATTATTCTAAAATTGCTGCAGTCATCCTTGGCTTTTGTTAGGTACTTTTGATCTTGGACATACTGGATTAAACAATGAGTGCCAGCAGAGGTGAAAATGGTCATGTCCAACTTGATGAGGTGCTAAGTGCATTGGTATCGACTTTCATTTAATTGAATGAGATGTTACATGCTGAGCTGTTTAAATTCTCTTATGCATTTCAGTGTATGTATTTATCTGAATGTGTGTTAACCAGTGTAATCTATTCACGCATTCATTACAAAGTAGTAAACTCAGATATTGTCTAGGTGCATCATGTGGATAGAAAATGCTTGACTTAATTGTTCGGGGGTGGGTATGCTGTTTTATGAAATAATATGTGTCGCTTTCTGCAGAATTCCACTCAGTTGTGGAACTGACAGGAATAAGGGAAGGTTGGACGAGAGGTTAGTGCAGGCTTTTTTTAATTACATTACTACTTTAAGAATTTAACTTTTGGTGGTTGGTGACAGTGAGATTATAAATGTCTGTCATAATTTGCTATAGATGACTTGAATTATGGAGTAAATTTTACAGATAATAGGTTTATAGGTGTGTAATAGGCTAATGGCCCTGGAGCCTTTACACGCCTAGCTCATAGGATTAACCTGGCATCGTGCCACCTGACCTTACTTCCCAGTGCCTCTGTTGAGTACAGCCACTGAAGTGATCCCCGGGGTGAATTTTCTATTTCCCATCCACTCATTAAGATTTCCCTTGAAGAGGACCAGTGAGGTGCTCTGCTTGACATGTATGTGATGTCTATTCCATAGTATGGGCAGTCTCTGGGTAATGAACCTGTCCCGCCAGCATGTTCTGTTAATTGTGGTAATGAGGTAGAGGTCTTTGGAGCATGTGGTGCAGAGGGGTTGGGATTTTTTTAGATGTAGCATTTCTAACAGCGCTGGGTCACACATGGCTTTGCAAGTCAAGCAGAGATCACCTCTAACTAGGCAATATGAGACAGAGAGGAGTTGGAGTTTTTTGAATGTGTCCATACAGGACAAGTGTTTAAGGCTTAGGATTCTCTTTGTGAGCTACTTTTGTGGCCTCCCCAGTTGTTGCAGGTGTCTATTGAGGTACATGCCAAATGGGGCATTGTACTCAATGATTGGTCTAATGAGGGAAGAGTAGAGGGAGACAATGACCTCTTTCTTCCTGGATGCGAAACTCTTAGTAATGAGATCTGCCACATAGAAGGACTTTCTGACCACTGTGGCAATGTGGTGGTCAAAAGAGAGGTTGCTGTCAACCTGTGTTCCCAGATCTCTTATAACACCTTCTATTCAGTGGACTACCATCAATGTGCTAATTCATGGGAACTGGGTTTTTCCCAAGGGGGATGATGACATATTTTTTTTTGGCATTGAGCTAAAGGCCATGGTTCTGACATCAGTCTTTGGTCTCATTGAGGCCTTCCTGTAGGATGTCAACTTCACTTGGGGAGTTAATAATAGCTCCCAACTTGCAATCATCTGTGAACTTCATCAGCCAGAGTCCCTTCGTGTTGGCCTGGACTTCAGAGGAGTAGATACCAAACAGGAGAGGACCCAGGACCAACTCCACTCATGACTGGTCGGCAGTCTGACTTGGAGTCATCTACTTTCACACTGTGGGTTCTATCTGTGAGCCAGTTTGCAATCCACCTAGTGATACAGGAGTTGATGCCTAGCTTAGTGAGTTTTTCTTTGATTCCTGAGTGGGGAATGGTATCAAAGGCCTTGGCCAGATCAAGGTAGGCTGTATGAACCACCTTGCCTTCATTCACAGCTCTGGTAATTGACTCAAAGAGGTCAACCAAGTTGAGCAGGCATGATCTACCCTTCACACAACCAAACTATGTAGGATCCAGAGTTTGGAGATTCCCTATATCCTTATTTATTAGGTCAATGATGATTTGTTCCATAGCTTTGTATATCAGACTCGTAAGGCTAATGGGGCAATAGTTCCCAGGGTCTGTAGTCGCTCCCCCTTTGTGGAGAGGGATGACTGTAGCAGTGCGCCAATCGGTGGGGACAAAGCCTGAGGCGAGGCTATGATTGAACAGGGCATACAGGTGTGGTGCCAGTTTACTCTGTCATTCATGCAGAACACAGCCTGGGATATTGTCAGGTCCCATAGAAGCTGTATTCTTTGCCTGGGCAGTGCTGTTTTAATGAGTGCAGCAGTAATACTGGGTGTCTGGCAATCGACTGGTATTGTGATTGGTCCTTTGGTGGGGGGGTGGGGTAAAGTTAGCACTGCTTCTCTCAGCCAGTGTATTGGTAATATCTGTTGGCTCGGTATAGGAGGTACCATTGTGGAGTAGCTCAGAGAAAATCTGGGTATTGCCACGGAGATTCTTTACATAACTCTAAACGGTATTGTGGTTGTCTTTACTATCTGCTGCATTTCTATTTTCATAGCTAGCTTTAGAGGATTTGAAGAGGGATCTCAACAATTTGTTGAGGCTGATAAGGGAGTTTTACCAGTCTTGGGACTTCAACTTATTCTGCATTGGTTTCCTCCTTCTGTTGTAGAGTTTGTTTATAGCAAGGGACCACCAGATTGGCTTTCTTTTTTTTTGGGGGGGGGGCATCTTGGTTCTGTTGTGTATGGTGAGATCCATGCATTTGTGTACATGTTCGTACAGTGCATTGGTGTATGATTCGGCGGTCATGCAACTATTCTCCATTTGCATGGGTGCTGTGAAGTTAGCTGCCTGTGTTATTAAGAGCCCAAACTTAGTTTTGGAGCCCAAAGTTAGCATTGGAGAACTTTTTCATGGTAGTTACCTTTGTGGGGGGGGGGGTGGAATTCCAAGGTGATTCGTTTGTGGTTGGATCTAACCCTGGAGGAGTTGACTATTGGTGTGGAGCAATGGTCACCCATGTTAGTAATGACCAGGTCAAGGATGTTGCTACCTCAGTTATCTAACAGTGTAGTACCTCGCAGGCGGTACTGCGCAGGTTAGGGCGTGTCCATATTGATTGGCAGGTCAGCGCACATTTGAGTGACACTTGAGCATTCCCGTTATGCCTGAATAAGTAACCTGCCAAATGTTACATTCTATGAATAACAATAACCGCTAATCATATGTAGGGTTGCCAACTTTTCAAATGCCAAAGTGGGACATTTTTGGTACAAACGTCAGATTTTGCAGGGTGAAATATAGCCATGGCTTATTCTGTTTCTTATAACATTCAGTGTATCGGATGCAGAATAACTGTTTTATGCAACTATTACATAAAATATAGGAAATAATTTTGCCCTAAAATCTCAGGATATTTGCCATTTTACAATTTTTTTGCAGGACACAACTGCCCAAAGAGGTACTGTCCCTCGCAAAGTGGGACAGGTGGTAACCCTATTAATGGTCTGTTTCTCATATATTTTGTGATTCCTGGTAAAGCACTGAAGATTAACGTCATTAAATAATACATAAATAATGACATACATATGAGTTTCCTTCGGAAAAGGCATGTTAACACAAATCCTGTTATTCTACCAACTTTCTAAATTTTTACAAGTAAGATTTTGTCGCCATAATTTTAAGTTTTGTCCAGACTCCAGATTTTTTGTACTAAGAGCTCCAGAGGCAAGCTTTGCATCCTTCATCGCGGTGACAAACAAGAAAGCCACATACACCATATTGCACTTTATTACCTTGAAATACACGAGTTACTACATGGTATCTCTTTTGATTCCACTTACAGATAAAACTTCACCTTTTTATGCCAACACAAATATATTTTCAAGTTTTTTTAAACATCTGCATTAATCAATATGTTTTCTTTATTGTGCCGTAAAACTATATTCATTCTAGCTATGCGATCACCCAGGACAGGCTAAGATTTACTTATTTATTTGCTACTCTTATAGTACAGTCCTTATATGGACGTCTGCAGTCCGAGAAAATATTTAAAAGTGCAAATACTGTACATTTACCGAAGTAATGCTTTTCGGTCTTCCCAATGTTAAAGTAATTTACTGTGGCATTACTGTAGCACATTCCACATTACAAACAATTTAAATGTTTGCATAAGGCATGAGAATGCTTTTTATTGGCATCAGAATGTATAAAACACAAACAGAAAGTAGTAAAAAGCATTTGATTGCGATCGGTTAACCATGTAAAACCTGAATAACCGATAATAACCGATCACAATCAAAGGGTTTTATACATTCCGATGCCAATAAAATGCTTTTCACTGCTTTATTAATCCAGTGTAAGCTACATGACAGCTAATTACTCTTAACGTAGCTTGGTAAGTTGTGGGCGTTTAGGGGCAGGGTTTGCTACTGCGCATCCTGCGAGGTACTACACTGTTAGATAACCGCTACCTCTAGTGGGGGTAAGAACGAGCTGGTCCAGGGCTTTGGAATTAATGAATTCCAGAAAGTGCTGGGCAAGTGTATTGGTACATGAGTAGTTTTCCCAGTTAATGGAGGGATATTCGAAGTTGCCCAGTATGACAGTGTTAGGTTGGATCCTAATATTCTCCAGGGTGCTTAGGAACATGGAGTGTGAGTGTTGGAACATGGTTGAGGACCTATAGCATGCTACAACCTGAATTGCTGTCTTACCCAATGTTAGTTGCACCTGAAGTATCTCAGATGTGTTATGTTGAGCTACCAGTCTGGAAGTGTGTGTATCCTTTATGAATATGGAAACACCACTGCCTTTGGAGCTTCAGTCCAAGTTCTGGGGCCAAAAGGTGTGGAATGAGTTATAGCCTGGTAGTGCAGGGGTGCTTTCTGCTGCCTTGAACCATAGTTTTATTCTGCTGTTTATGCTATTCTGTAGAGTCTGTTGAAGTATTCTGGAGAAACAGCTTTGTAAGAGATGGCTGCTCAAAGAGTTAATGGGACTTGTTTAGACTACACACTTGGACGTTACAGGTAAATGAACATTTTTATGTTTGGGAGATTCTGATTTAAACTGTGTGTTATTGATGACATGTCTTGTGTTTGGTTTATATAGTATAAAGCTTTGTATTATAGGTTTAATGTTTTACAAGTTGCTAGTTTTCCTACACTGATTGTGCAGTTATTTGTGTGTGTGTGTGTGTGTGTGTGTGTGTGTGTGTGTGTGTGTGTGTGTGTGTGTGTGTGTGTGTGTGTGTTTGTATTTATAGATAAGTGTTATTTACATTACTAACTTGCCATTTTTTACACTGATTGATCTGGAGTCTGGTTTTCTAGGAGGTGTACCATGTACTTTTTGCTTTCCTATGCAGGGTTTTAGCTCAACTGTGAAGATGTGGTCATTGTTAAAGGTTTTAGTGTGGCTTATTAGTTATGTATTTATACAATACTTAATATCTGAGGCAGTTTCTACACTGCCTCAGGATGCCCATATCCACTAAGCTGGTAACAGAGGTAGTAGATAAGTTTATATCCATGGCCACAGATCCTGTTTATTGATTAGACAGTTGTAGAAATTTTATTTGTTTTGTTGAGTGCACTCATTTTTTAATTGTATACAGTTTTTGCAAAGGACTGCAATAAACATGATTTTTTTCCAGTAACAATTTGGAGCCTGACAAAGGGGAAAAGTATCCCACTCCTCTAATGTGGGAAATAGCTGCATATGTCGTAGCAGAATCTGTGTGTATGTATGTCATGTCTTTAAAAATTTTACCTCAGAATTCTAGACAAAGAGAAAGTATTTAGTGAAAAGGTACTCTTAGAGGGTGCTATTCACTCAAAATAATTTCCAGATTTAGGAGCGATTGAACAAAAGTTTGAGATCAAATTAGATGTGTTCCTCCAAATTTGGGAGACCTGAGGTGTGTGTGTGTGTGTGTGTGTGTGTGTGTGTGTGTGTGTGTGTGTGTGTGTGTGTGTGTGTGTGTGTGTACTTCAGTATTGGAACTTTATGGTTTATGACTGAAAATAGATTACTTTTTGGATTCAATGAATTAAGTACATACATGCACACACATAAATGAAATATTGTGAATATCTTGTGTTTGTACTGCACAGGGACATGTTTGCACACATTTAAATATCACCAATTGTGAAAGTTCTTTTTTGTCATTTAATGAGATTGGTTACTATAGCTGAGGCCTATGCTGAGACAAATTTGGATATGAACATGTTTTGTGATTAAATGACTTAGAACTAAATTGGCTGTAAACAAATGTGCTATGAACTGCAACTGACCCAGGCAATATATTTTTATTATTATTTTTATGTTAATTAGACATGACACAACACACCCAGACCCCCATTAATATATTTTTTACTGCTGGTAGATATAAAAAAGTCAGAAAATGAAACTCTGATTTCATACAGAAAAGACTGAAGGAAAATAATTACTTTTCTTTGAGGAGGGGAAACAACACATTTTTGAAAAATGGATTTGCTGTTTTTATTGTTTTTGTCCTGAATTCTTACAGTTATCCAAACTGTTTATAAATGTTGCAAGATAAGTACTGTGTTTGACATGTAATGTCAGCCTGTTTCACAAATGTGGAATGCACTAGGTAAGGTACTTGTCATGCCTTCTGGTATTGTTGATGTGATAGTACAGGTTTACAACTAGTTTTATTGTGGTGATGGTGAGCTTGGATTGCTGGGTCCTTCACAGCATGGGAAATGTAGTGGACATAACCCCCTCAGGAATGTGTAAGACACTTTTTGTATAGAGACAGGTCTTGCAATCTCTAAGTTAGGGTTACTGAGACCTGAGTTGTTATTGTTGAGGAAACATTGAAGTTTTCTGAGCCTCTTTCAGTACTTTGCATTCATGTGTTTAATCAGGCTTCTGACATTTTGGGTCCTAGTGACTTTCTGTAATATTTTTTCATTGACCTTAATATGTCTATTCATCTCTATCAAATAAAACAACTGTTACCTTTGCTCTCCGTTTGCTGAAGGGATTCTGTGGAAAGTGCCTAAAAATCTTTCTGTGACATATTCTCTTGAGCTGAATCCTGCATCATCTGTTGCTCTTTCAGATAGGAATTCACTTGTCTATCACTACACAACATTGTGTCAAGAGGTGTTGATGTTTCTTGCTCCTTCCCTTGGTGTGCAACCCTTGGTGAACTTTTGCACTCATTTCCTACTGAAGACTGTAGAGAATCTTCATGTGGTAAGTGATCAGATGCTTCCCGTTCCACCTGTTTCTCCTTAATGTATTAGACTCATTGTTCCATCATGCTGTGACATTACCACTGTCGGATTTTCTACACTAAATCCTTAACTTTATAGGTAATCCATAACTACAATTTCTATTTCTTTAACTTCCTCATTAGTAATCCTCTTTTCTGCTTTCCCCTTTGTCTTATTGTTTTGTAATATGAAATTTGGTATATCTGAATGCCTTTGCCTGTATTTCTCTGCAGCTATCTTTGGTGCTGCTTTTTTGTATTGATTTGTTTTGCTTTCTCCTGTGCATAAATATTGCACTATATTAAAGTTATTATAGATTGCCATGTCTATATTCCTCCCTCAGATGTATCCCACTCTTTCTGTTTTCCTTACTTTGGGGACTAACTGTTCCATCATGCTGTGACATAAATTGTGTTAGACTTTCTACACTAAATCCTTCACTGTGGAAGTATTCCATAACTTCAGCTTCTATTTGTTTAACTCCTGCTTTACTAATCTTCGGTTTTATATTCCCCTTTATGATCTTATTTTTTCTGTTATGAAAGTTTCCATACCCTGGATACTTTGCTTGTATTTCTCTGCAAATATCTTTGGAGATGCTTTCTAGTATTGATTTACTTTGACTTTCTCCTTTGCATAAATATTGCAGCAAATCAGATCTCTTTCTTACCCATGTCCATGTACATTTTTCATGGGTTTGTTGTATTAATGAATACAAAAATTCATTTGAAGGTTTTGATGGTTTTTTGCTGTGCAAGTATTTTTTCTTTCCTCTGATTTCCTCTTAGTCTTTTTGAATGTCTTCTATCTGGAAATTCTGGGCTTCTTGCATAATAGTAACAATACATAATTTCATTCTTATCCTCAGTAGCCCACTCTATCACCTTAATGGCTCTTTTCTGGCCTATCAGTTTTTGAGGACTACTACTTCCTTTTACAATGGGGTAGAGGCATTCTCCCCCTGAACCTGGCCTAACCCCATTGTTGGAATGTTTGTGTAATGAAGATTCTGCACTGTCAGTTCTCCCAGTCCTGGAACCAGTGTGCATATGAGGATCGGGCACTTTTTATCCTGGGACTTGTGTACCCAGATGTCTTTATTTTTTAACCTACTTCTGTCCATGATGTATGCTATACAAAATACATTGTATACCTCAGTGTCATGCCCACTACAGTATAGCTTATTTAAAGAGAAGCTCATTGCTAACCAGTATCCTACCTTTTCTTACATTCCACTATAGCTGATTTTGGTTATTATATGTATTTCTGGACTCCAGCTTGTTCTTGTTGCACAACTTTGTAAGGAAAGCAATTTTGTGCATTTGCATATCAGTAGAAGAAATACTCAATGGAGGTTACCAGTCTAATGGCCCTAGAGCCTTTTTAAACCTAACTATTCATGCCCTAGTTTTCATATTTGTCAGTGCCTAAGGACTGGAAAGATTTTGATGCATGCCTGTGCCTTTGCTGTCAAAAAAGCCACAGGTGACAAGCAGGGGTGAATTTATGATTTACCAAATGTCATTTGAACAGGCTTAGAGACGAGCTCTGTTTCACATAAATGGGGGGTCTTTCCCAGAAAAATGGTAATCTCTCAAAGATGCACCTGTTCCTCCAATATGTTTTCCTTATGTCACAGACAAGGTTTGATCCTTAGAGTGGGTAATTCTTTTGCTGCTTGTTTTGTGAATGTGTAGTATATCCATCAAGGCTGGATCTCAGAAGGCCTTGCAGGCTAGGTATAGATTGACCCTCAGTCTGTAGGAGACAGAGCAGGGACAGGGCTTTGAGGTAGTACACATAGGACATGTTGTTTGCA
>NC_056749.1:198919962-198951470 GCF_019279795.1 Protopterus annectens | reverse complement strand
TTTATTGCAGTATACCTACCTCCCAGCAACAACCTTCCCAGTATTAAATCCCTCCGGTCTTGGTCTGCTACTATTTCAGCCAGGAAACTATCATCCTAGGGGACTTTAACCTTGACTGGCTCTCTTGCCCCTCTACCTGTCCCACTAACTTCATTAACCTGTACAACTTCACCCAAATTATTAACAGCCCCACCCACACAAACGAACATTCTAAAAAACAGTCAATACTCAACCAGATGCTAACCAACAAGCCTAACCTGGGGCACAAAGCTGGCTGCCTACCTATCACACTAAGCGACCATGCTCCCACATTCCTACTTAGGAAAAAAATGTAATCTCAAACATACATACCGTTCAAATACTCCTGGAGCAAAAACAAATGTCTCCCCTGATACATTCAATCTACTACTTCAACATTGTGACTGGTTCCCATTAAAAACTCTACAACTTGACCTTGCAGTTGAATACTTCAGTTATAAATTCCTTGAAATCTTAAATAATCTCACCCCCACTAGGATAATTTGCACCAAAGCCAGACTATTACCATGGCTATCTAATGACACTAAGTCTCTAATCAAACAAAGTGACAAAACCATGCCACATTACCATACCACCAAAAATAAAAATGATGTTACCACATTTCAACAAGTAAGAAATCAAGCTAAGAAAAACATTTCCAGTGACACAAAAACCTTATTTTCAATCCACCCAACAAAAAAACCTTAACAACCCACAAACGTTCTGGCAAAACATCAACTATCTCCCTAACCCTGGTAAAAAAACACCACCCCTGCTCCCTCCACTTGTAAGACCTCTGAGCCCATAGCATCACAATTCAACTCCCATTTTATAACTTTATCACAACCCTCCTAGACAACAAACAATTCCACCCACAAAATTTACCCCCCACCACCGAAAACACAAACTCTTTCTTCCTCAAACCCATTCAGACTATATACACAATAAAACTCCTAAGTAAACTAAAACACTGCTGTCTTGCTGCAGACCAACTACCCAATGAATTCCTGAAAATAGCCGCCCCATCCATAGCCTACATCCATCCATATCAATCGTTCTATCCATCCATATCAATCGTTCTATCTCTGAACACTGTGTCCCTCACCTCTGGAAAATTTCTTACATCATTCCCCTTTACAAGGGTGGCCCCTCTAGAGAAATCTCTCATTATCAACCAATTGCTATACTCTCTCCCATGGCAAAAATCTTAGAAAAATGTATCCACCTAGAGCTTCTTATTCACCTCACCACTAACAACCTGATATCCCCCTCACAGCACAGCTTCAGGCCCAAGCACAGTACCTGTACCAATCATACTTTGACTTAGGAATGGGGTCCATTCCCATCATAGCATTAGAAACCAAAAAGATTTGGAGAAATTAAAAACAGTAGACATGCAGAACGTTGAGATTTAAGAGATCTCAAAGTGCAGCTAACTGCTGCTGTTTGACATAAATTACTTAATTTGATTGGAGCAGAATCCCAGGATGTCACCTCAGTATGTAATTCACTTTATTGGAGTAACACTCACAGATCATTTAAAGGTGTCCCTGTGGCAGACACCCAAGAAATGCAGAGGGACTGCACAGTTTGAGCTGAAAACTGTTGGTTGGCATGTGACAGTGTAGGATGTCCTTTTTATCATGCCAAAACAAGAACAAATGGCTTAGAAATGGATATATAGTGGTCTAGATAGCTATTAGGCATAGCGAAAACAAAATCAATGCTAGACATAGCTTACAAGGTGATGAAGCAGACAATTCTTTTGAAGCAGAGAGTGACCATCAAAAGGAAGAAAAGTACAACACAGTACGGTCAAGAATAGCATGCATATTAGAGCACAGATGCACTGTCTCAAGTACATTTATTATTTATTTATGCATTTATTGACATTTGATTAAATAATATAATGTAATATAATTTCAGTAATGTCAAAAGACAGATGGATGTACCCTTGTATTTAATATCCCCCTTAACAACATGAGAACATAACCCTTGTTTTGCAAAGAGAATTTCTGATCTAGACATAATGACAGGTAGTATAGTATTAAGGAATGGTTATATGTTGCAGCACTGACCATCATGATTGTACAGAGCCAATTTCCAGTGTGTGCTGCGTGTCTTCAGTAATGTCAATAACATACCATTCTCACATATCCTACTTTATGCAGGACAGCCACTGCCTGGGCAGTTGTGTCCTGTGAAAAAAACTTAAGAAATGTTAAATATCAGAATTAGAAATACTTTACTGATGCCTCAGGAAATTGATGAGAATTTTAGGACAAAAATGTTTCCTACATTTCCTTCAGTACATATATAAATCCATTATCATGTCTTTGAAGCACTTAAATATTATATGAAACAGTATAAATCAAATTCTAAATCAAATTCTAAAAAGATAAGTTTTTATTTTGGCAATAAACTGAAGTCCAGTCCTTTGCACTGGTTGTAGGTGTAGTTTGTCCTATAAAATCTCACATTTTCATACAAAAATCCCACTTTGGCCACGTGGAGATGTAGTAGCCCTACAGTGACACTGTATATAATTTGAAGTCAGGACACAACACACATACAAGGGCAATTATCTATCTTGTGTTGATTTGCCATGAAGGGCAAGGTATTAGAGAATGATGTAGTGAAGAGGGTAGGATACAGTTGTGTCACTGCTCTGACGTTGCCTTTATGTGAGTAACCTGGAACAGCAACAACAGTTTGAAAATTGTCATGCAGGACTAAGGATTGTCAGACAGGGAATTAGCCACTCATCAGGCAATACAGACAGAATGATGAAAAAATCCACTCTGTATCATTCCAGTTACTTGTCTGCAGATAGTGGAATCAAGTACAAATCCGTACATTTGTAAGGTAGAAAGAGAAATAAAACTGCTTAAGAACATATCTGCAGACAGTAAGTCACCAACATGCAGCATGTAGTATGTATAGCAGGAGATACATGAGAACAGCACAAAATAAAATATGAAATTAATGGACTGGACCTCTCAACTGTCCAGAATTTTGCAGAATGCCCAGCTTTTCATCTGATATTTTTGTTCTGTTACTCATACAATTTGTGGTTTTCCTTCAAATCAGTGAAGATGAAAGTCGCTAAATAATGACATATATTTGAGCTCAGACTTCTTATCCTTCAGAAAATGCATGATAATGCAAAATATGTTATTCTAGCAGCTTTCTGCGTTTATATGAGCAATGTAGAATACAAAACCAAAGGAACTGAAGATTGTCTACTCATGTTTGAACCCTGTATCAGACATATGCCTTTTTACAGACCTATTAGCAGGCAAGAAAACCATCACACTTGGCTACTATTCAGAGATCAGTTTGAACAGGAAAAAAGAAACAAGACTGTTTCTACTAATGTTTGAAACTTGTATTTTTCAGGTGCTTTCTACAGAAGCTAGGCCATTGGTGTCATAAAATAATTGCACTTAGGTAGCATTCAGAAATCAGCACAAAAATAAAATAAGAATTGAAATTAACAGAAAACTCTGTTTACCAATGATTTAACTTTACATTGCTTAGATGCTTTCCTGCAAGGTATTAGCAAATCAAGTCATAACATTCCTGAAAAGCTAGTTTCTCTGTGGATAAAAGGACAGTTGAAACTAATGAATGATTCAGTGAGAGCTGTTGTGAGTACAACTGCAATTTGAGAAGGAATCTGCCTAACACCTCTGAAGTTTCCTGTAAGCACCCTCCCCCAACCCCTGCAGCCAAAGTTAGGACATGCCCAGAAAGCCAGACTGAAAATGTAAACAAAGACCAGAATCAAAACAAAAAATCCCTGGGATTGTCCCTTTAAAGGGACAATTCCAGCGTTAAATTCGGGTCCACAGTAAAGCTGACCAATGCCATGCCTACTTTTCATGTCACTTGCTTTACTCACCCACAGTGTCCTTTTTCTTTTCAGTATCCTGTATAGTTTCAATCCCAATCCTATTTTGTCTCTCAGTCTCATCTACAGCTTGGTTTTATGGTCCTGTCTCTGACTGTTCAATTTTTTGTCTCATATTTTCAGTCCATTTTTCATATTAGTGGTAAATTAATGCAAAACCTGTTATTCTATCAACTTTCTAAGTTTGCAAGTTCAGCATTTAAAAAAGTCCTGATTTCTTGCTCTAAGATGCTGAGAGGTACGGCAGGGTTCCTTCACTGCTTTGCAAATAATTACTACAATGATAATTTAGTTTTTTTTCTACAGTAGCCACAATGAAGGATTGTTATAAGCTTTATTTTAGGCATTTCTTGCTTTAAAGGGACACTATCTCCTTACTCAAATCACATTTCTGCCTCGGACCGAAGCTGAAAACAATGCTATTATTTCCCTGTGGAATGACACACTCGCTGCTTTGGTTCCCTGCTTCATGTAGTGTTCTATGCTTCTTTCTGATTGTTTTTTTGGACAAAGACAAAAATTATTGGTGGGCAAAGCCCCAAAAATAGGGACACAGTTTTAAATATTGCTCTTATAAACTTAGAATATTGCTAGAATAAAAGGTCTGGTCTTATCATGTATTTTTTGAAGGTTATGTAGTCTGAAACTCAAATGTCTGTCATTATTTAGTAAAATCGATTACGATGTTTTTGAAAAAAAAAAAATGTACAAAATGTTTCCCTTGCCTCCAATAGTAGTGTAGCTAGGGTGGGTGGAGAGGGAAAAAAAAAATCACCTGATCACGATCTTGCGGCTTTTAAAAGCCGGTATTACATTTGCGGTCAAACCTGAGCTCTTTTGCACTCCGTGTATGGTCCAAACTGTAGCATCTATTTGCTACATTGTAGCAAGTAGTTTGCTACAGTTTACAAGTAATATATATATATATATATATATATATATATATATATATATATATATATATATATATATATATATTCATTCTACACTTTTAAATATTTTTTTAGAAATGTAGAAAGCTGCTAGAATAAAGGTCTGCTGCTAACATGCATTTATTGAAGGATATGTAGTCTGAAACTCAAATGCCTGTCAGTCTTATGAAATCCTTACTGATTTGCCACAAAACATCAGAAAACCGCAAATGTTATGAGGAACAGACTCAAATGTGAGACGAAAATCTATACAGTTGAGAGGCATGACCTCAACCTTCTCTGAGCTGATCCTAGTGTTTACCCAGTAAGACTACATGTGCCAGTGTTTGTTTTTTGGCAAAAATTATGTAAAATGTTTTCCCTGCCTGTTACAGTAGTCTAGCTAAGGTGGGTGGAGATGGAACAATGCAATCTCCTCATCATGATCTTTCTTTAATGCAATACCAGCTTTTAAAAGCTGGTATTACATTACAGTCAAATCTGAGCTGGTTGCGCTCCGTGTGAGTCTAAACAGTAGCATCTGCTTGTTATATTGTAGCAAGCAGTTTGCTGCAGTTTAAAGTAAAAAGTGAAAGCTTTTTTCTTCTTTTAATTAAAACCTGCTCTGTGCAGGCAAAATATAAACCGTAGCAACTGTTTGTTACATTGGTAGCAAACAGTTTGCTACAGTTTAAAATAAGATTGTTTTCATCTGAGAAGTGCACGATGTAGTGATCCATGCAGGCACATTATGAACTCCTAGATCTAAGCATAAGTTGATCATTTACAGTACAGAGACAGCTTATGACCGTGAAGTTTTTTTTTTTTTTTTTTTTTTTTTAACGAACTAGTCTGCTACTCTGAGAAGAGTCAAAAATATTATTGTATTATTGGGCAGGAGGACACAGAGGGTCTTTGTCCCCAACAGAAGCATAAGGAGAGGATGTCCATTTAATAAAATCTCAAAACTATCAGCTCAAGGAAAAAAAATTAGGTTGAGGATGAAACAGAAGGAGATGTCATTACTTACAACATTCACATCGACATTGATTCTTCCTTTGCAACAAGACACATGATGGGGAATTCCCCTGTCCTGCAGAGATATAAATATGTAAAATTGAAATTTAAAATGGTGTACCCAATGAATTTAAAAATACTCTCTCCTCTGGAAGCAGAGACTCTCTCTGATCGTGAGCAGGCTATTTGGAGGTGGACAGTTACCAGATGGGAAAGATGCATAATGACGTGCATGAAGGCCATTTTGGACAGGGTATTCGGAATTAATCAGGGTCAAAAAGAATTTTGGAAAGGAACCCAGTTAAGCAATTCCCTGTGCATAAAATGAAACTGGAGAAAAATCATAAGGAGATGATAAAAGTGACTGGAAAACTATTGAAAATGGCAAATGTTGTTGAAATACTGGTCTTGCAAACTTTAGAGGAACTGCAGAAAGAAATATGAATAGTAGGTCATGTATATAATTGTATTAAGTAACATAAAAGAAGTATTGTCAATTTCAGCATCTAGTTACATGGAAGGTAAGATGATTAATTTTATTGTAACAACTTGTCTCTTTATTGATAAGTTACTATTTTGCTGAAATATAACCTAATAAAGATTCAAATAATACAAAGGTTATATGATACATACAACACAAATAGTAATAAATAGGTTATTTTACACACATTTATCATATTACTTTTGTAAAAACAAGGTTACCATGGTGATTAAAGTGGCATAGGTGAACTAGAATAGCCAGTATTCACTAATGGCTGCCACACCGTTTTCAAGAAGATAGGTTGAAAGGTGGCCTTGTTTAATTAAAGAAGGGAAAAGCTGAAAATTCATTTGTTTGCTAGATAAGCCTTAGATGTTACAGGTTCATAGGCAAGTACTAGGCTAGCTGCTCTTGCGGGCCATTTTAAGTTTAGCCATTTTCCCTTTTTGTGCTCAAAATAAGCTATCCCATTTGGTGAGAGATTGGCCTTACCGATTCCATGGTAGATAATTATAGATTACCCTTAATGAAAATAACTGGGATCACACCAGAGATAATGGATGGGGAGTCTGTTCCACAGCAGCAATAAACTCTGCGAGATACACCTGTCCCTCCAAACTGTTCTGCTGGTGAGCAGAACAGATTTAAATCCCTACACATTGTATTTCTGATGCCACTTGACCTGCTGACATGCAGTCAGTCCATCAGCAATGGGCCAGAGGATGCCTTGTATGCTAGACACAGGTCACCTCTTAGTCTACAGGATAAACAGTATAGTGACAGGGCTCTGAGTCAGTCTATGTATGACATGTTGTTTAGGCTTTGTATCTACTTAGTAAGGTATTGATGTGGGCATTTCAGTTTTTGCATATGTCTGGACAGATGCATGCTAAAGGCAACATTATATTCAATGAAATGATTGGCCTAATGAGGGCTGAGTAAAGGGGGACAATTACATCACTAGATCTAGGTACAATCCCTTTGTTTAAACGCTGTGCAATATAGAAGGGCTTTCTTACCTATGAACCTGTGTCCACTGTTCTATCAATGAGTAGGTGAGGTTTATTTTCTAGAAACATCTGAAGAACCAAACATCTGCAGCTTATAGGACTAGACAGCTGCATTGAAAATTACTGAAATCTGAAATAGACAAATACAAATTGCTGGGGGGTGAGAAGATTTAATAAACACTAAAAAGGCAGCAGTAGCATTAGGATGCCAGTAGGGAGGGTAGAGATCTAGTAAATCCAATGAAAATTGCTTATGATCTGAAAAGGGAAAATTAGTTCTAACAATCTAGTGGACTGTACACAGCTGTGGGGGTTGGGGAAATGTCTTGTTGAAAATCTTAAGTTCAAATGAGCTAGAAATGTAATATTCAAATTCATGCAGTATGTTGGGAAATAAGAATGCAGTTAAGTTCAGAGTGAATAACATGAAACGTGCCAGGTATTATGCAGGATCATAGGAATTAAAAGACAACTGAATCTCAAAGCCATTTCCACCTTGCCTCTCAGTTCAAGGAGGGCCAGGCCAGTCATACCAGGACTGAATTTGTGAACACCCATCCAGTCATCCAGTTCCATTTTAAGGGAAATCAGTGTGCCACACCACTTACCTTGGAAAGAGAATTTGTTCCACAGAAAGGGGTAGGTGCTGTATTATGAATCTATCTCTATTGTTGGAGTAAATTTTACATCTGTAGCTCTGGTGTTAACTGGACTCTGATTTGCTAATGTAAAAGAACTCTTGGACTACTGGATCCCCTGAAGCCCTATAAGGAAGACAGTGGGTCTCCCCTAAAAAATCTATAAGAAACTGAACATAGGGGTAACCCCCCCAGTCTGTGATCCAGATCTTTTAGACCCTTTACCTTTTTAGTTACAAATCTCTGCGGTCTTTCCAATTGCTTGATATACCTAGTACAGCACATCAGAAGGGGGCACTGTACTCAGTCATGGGTCTAATCAAAGTGGAGTACAAAGACATGAGGACTTCTTCTGGTCTAGATTAAATATCTTTTGTTATGAGCTACGCAATAAAAAATGATTTCCAAACCATCGTTGCTACTTAATGGTTAAATGTAAGGGAGCTGTCCACCCATGTGCCCAGGTTTCCCATGACCTTTTCATTTTGAAGTGGTGTATTACCTATACTATAAGCAGAAGCTACGGCGAACTTACCAAATGCTATAGTTTTGCCCTTTTTGGCATGAACATGATTTTTTTTTTATCTTGGAATGCTAACACACTGAAATATAGTACAAAGAAAATGGAGATATTGACACAGGCTACAACCGCTAAGCCCCATATAATTATCTTACAAAAGATGCATCTAAGTAGATCAGAAGCTTGTGATGAAGGTATTCAAAAAAGTCGTACAGCAAAGTATTAGGCAGTAAGGAAGAGAGGAGTGGAGAATTTTATAGAGTGAATTTGTCTACTAGACGTGAAAGAGACAAAGACATTTGTAAATATATGGTATTAGAGATGTAGCTGTACAGTCACACTGTAAAAGTTATTTCACCTTTTACTCATATTAGACATGCTGCTTGGGCCAGGTTCGACAGGATACTTATAAGAGAAGAACATTTACATTTGAAAAATGACTGTGACCTTCCCACTGACACTGTCAGATCATGCAACAGTGAGTGTGAGCTCTGAGATATAATATCACAAAGAACAGGCATTGGACATTCCTTAATTATTGGTTGAAAATTAAAAATGTGTCCCATTTATTTTTCATTAACAGGGATTAGAGGCAAGCAGTGAGAAAGGAAATTCAAAAGCTCACAGGACTTATAATGAAAATATGGGGAGGCTGAAAATTCTAAAACAGAATCTACAGGAAGGAAATAATATGCAGAGAGCTGAAACCAATTAAAAAGAAGGTAAATGATTATGTAGCAGTTATGCGAGATGAGACCTGCCTCAGTGAAACATTTTCTCCGAGAATAGACCGAGAATGCAGAGAATACTAGGGCATTTGAGTTTCAGACTTCATTTCCTTCAGTAAATGCATGCTATGACAAATGCTGTTATCTAGCACTTTCTGTGTCTGGCGATATTGAAGATGGTTAACCCACCCGATGCACAGTAGCAGGCCATGCCCAAACCCTGCTGTCCCGGCGATGTCAGTACACCTCCCACCTTTTGATTGATAGCTGTCAAACTTTTGCCTTGTAAGAATAACAAATAGAGAACCCTGCAACTGCAAATGTGTTAATAAAAAGCACTGTAAGAAATAAGAAATATGCACACAACTACAGATGCCAAATCAAAAAATTACTAAATTGGGAAAAATGTTCAAAGCTAAAATAGAAATAAGCACGCAACCAGAGAAGACATACACACAACAGTGTCTATTACAGTCAAAAGGAGATACTCTTATTCCAGATATAAATGATGCTTGTTGTGTCAATAAGTAGGTACAGTAGAACTACTGGGTTTACTGGGGCATATAACTGACAAAAAAATGTGATGTTTACTTGGCTACGTGTCTTACATGTTAAACATTCTATGAAGGAAAGGCAAACCTCTTTCTTTTTCTTTGAATGCATCTTTTACATTTTACATACACTGTGCATGCCATGTCAAGTCATGGCCAATTTACGTTGTGAATCGCCGCCCTCTGGCATGGAGGTCATGCCCATTCCTGCACAAACTTACTGGTGGGTTAACCATCTTCAATATCGCCCTATGTCTATAAGAGCAATATTTATAGTCTGTCCCTATTTTTCAAGCCTTTGTCCCCCATTATTTTATGCTTTGGCCAGATTTCTTGCACTAAGCGTTTGAGAGGTATGGAGGCATGGTATGTAATGCCCTAGTTGCTGATTATTTTGTGTATTTTAAGGGGGAATAGGGGTTCTGCATTCTTGAGTATTTCCTCCATTGTATACAATGCCTAGTAACTATGAACTTATTCTAAGGTTTTTAGTCATTCCCTATTGCAATACTACCAGCTTACCAATTTTTATTTAATGTAACTTAGGCAATTAATCCTTCAAGGGCAGCAGGGACTAAATTTGTAGATGAAACACTGAAATCTGAAGTTGTTTGCTAGTATCAGCCTCTTCATAAGTTACAAATCTCTGTAATGTGGAATTAGACTGAATTTTTACTTCTTCATAAATTGTGTTTACTGACTGATACTGGTGGATTGTAATGACAGAAGTTTGAGTGGTCTTTTATGGTTAAAATGTTCTGAAAGGGGCAGTTTTGTCATTATTGGGTCATACCTTTTGTTTCATTGCTTACTGGAACAATGTTCAAAACTACAAATCTATAGCACACACTAATAAGTGGTGATGTATTATGCAAAGAATATAATTTAATACACTCAGGAAGATGACTCAAAGAACACATACATGTATGCCTGGCCCTAAAAATGTGTGCAAAGAGCTTATGGTTTGAAACCTTTATTATTTATTTGACATTTGTTGACTGGGTAGACCGACTGAGCTATTGTATATGATTCCCAGTTAATAGTGCGGTAAATAAAGTCACCCATGAATATCATATTTGTTTGGATGGAGTCTTTCCAGTAACTTTAAATATATGGTATAGATTTCTTGTAAGGAAGGGGTATTGGATTTTTGCCTATGGTGATTAGAATGTGGAGATGCTTCAAGCCTTGAGGTATATCAGTTTTTTTTATGTAAATTGAGACAACTCCACCTTTAGTCCCCATCTTTGTAGTGGATGGTCTATATGTATACAAATGCATTATAACCTTGCACTGTCAGTGTGCTCTACACAACCTTAAACCATATGTCAGTGACCGCATAGACATCAACATTCTGTAAGGTTAGGAGAGCTTCTAGGGAGTGGGGTTTTAGTTTAGTCTCCTAGGTTTTGATTTGCTATTTCAGAAGTACTTCAGTTTGGCATTGCCTATAAAAGCACTATCTAGGAGGACAGTATTTTAGCTAATATTTAGGGAGCTTTCAAATATTAGCTAAAAAAATTATCTTCCTGGATAGTGCTTTTTTTAGGCAAAGCATCATGGTCTGTTCACCATCTCCTTCCATGCTGACAAATATTGCATCACCTTGGAATGACACCAGAAACTAAGCCAGTTATTAAAGTCAGTCATCTTTTCTTTATATTGTGACATGATCGTTGGAGAAGGTAAAATGCTATGCAATGCTATGCTCTCACCACACTGAAACACACATTTTGAGAGCTCCACAATGTCCCTCTTCATATTGCCTAGGGAGGTACATCTCAGGTCATTTATATCCACATTGATTATAACTGAGTCAGACTGGCACTTGTGGTCCAACGACCTGAGTGCATTTGTAAAGTGGTGGATCCTGGCCCTTGATAAGCAACTGACCGTGACTTCTTTACTCAGTCTGGAGATGGGGACATCAGTGTATTTCTAGCAGGGCCTCCATTGACTAGAATGTTAGATTCTGTGGTGGCTTGCTTTATGGGGTTAGAAGTAAAGGCTCCATGAGATGTGGCTGTATGGGTTGATGTAGGTGTTGTTTTGAAAGAGTGCATTCAGGGTTGCTGAGGGAGTTTGTAATGTGTACTTCACCTAGGAGGTCTTTGGAGTTGGGTTGATTGCATGTAAATGCCTCAGCAGATGTGGGTCTATGTTTCTGCTTTGAATTGTGTGTGATCAGTGCAGTGTGTGTACCACTGACAACCTTATTGACATTAGGAGTGCATTTATGTGAGAGCTTTGCCTCCAGTGACATTGTGTAAATACACCTCTCACATACCATATCAATTTGTTTAATAATTAACTCGTTATCTGTAAATATGGGGCAGTTTCTGCATTGCCTCCGGATACCCATATCCACCAAGCTGGTAACAGAGGTAGTGGGAAAGTTCATATCCATGACAAGACACCCTTTTTATTGATTAGAAATTGCATTTAATTTGTTGAGTGCACTCATTTTTCATTGTAAACAATTTTTGCCAAGGACTGCAATAAACTTGATTTTTTTTTTTCTGTAACAGGTTGGAGCCTGCCAAAAGGGAAAAAGTGGCCCACTCTTCTAATGTGGGAAGTAGCTGCATATGTGTTAGCACAATCTGTGTGTGCATGTATGCGTCATGTATTTCAACTTTTACCCCAGAATTCTGGATAAAGAGAAAATATTTAGGGAAAAGGTACTCTTAGTGGGTGCTATTCACTCAAAATAATTTCTGGATTTAAGAGGGATGGAACAAAATTTTGAGAACAAATTAAATGTGTTCCCCCAAATTTGAGAGAGCTGAGAGGTGTGTGTGTGCTTGTGTTTGGACCTTTATGGCTTATTACTGAAGACTGATTCGTTTTTAGATTTGGTTTGTTAAATACATACATGCATACACACACATAAATAAATGATTTTCTTGGGTGGCGAATGCCAGGGTACCTTTTTGGCTAGGCTTGTATAGGCCCTACGGTCAATAGCCTAGTACCTACCTATGAACCTATGAAATATTTAGCTGCAAGGCTTCAATAACAAGATAGGGAGGGCTACTAATGTTGTTCTATATCTTCACAGGAAACCCAGCTGTGAGCCCCCAACCCCCTACCTCACCCCCTCCGGCTGGCATTTTGCATTGTAACTAGTGATGATGGTAGATAAAAGCTAAAATGATGTGCTAACAGCTTGTGTTTGTATTGCACAGGGACCAGTTCACACACACTTAAAGATCACCACTTGTGAATGTTAGCTGAGGCCTATGCTGAGACAAATTTGGGTATGAATATGTTTTGTGAGTAAATGACCTGAACTAGCTGAAAAAATGTATTATGAACTACAACTGACCTAGGTAATACATTTTTATTATTATTTTTTTATGTGTATGTTAATCAGGCAATACATAACACAGCCAGACTCCCATTAGTAGTTTAAGTAATACATTATTATTATTATTTGTATGTTAATCAGGCAGTACATAACACAGCCAGACTCCCATTAGTAGTTTAAGTAATACATTATTATTATTATTTGTATGTTAATCAGGCAGTACATAACACAGCCAGACTCCCATTAGTAGTTTAAGTAATACATTATTATTATTATTTGTATGTTAATCAGGCAGTACATAACACAGCCAGACTCCCATTAGTAGTTTAAGTAATACATTATTATTATTATTTGTATGTTAATCAGGCAGTACATAACACAGCCAGACTCCCATTAGTAGTTTAAGTAATACATTATTATTATTATTTGTATGTTAATCAGGCAGTACATAACACAGCCAGACTCCCATTAGTAGTTTAAGTAATACATTATTATTATTATTTGTATGTTAATCAGGCAGGACATAACACAGCCAGACTCCCATTAGTAGTTTAAGTAATACATTATTATTATTATTTGTATGTTAATCAGGCAGTACATAACACAGCCAGACTCCCATTAGTAGTTTAAGTAATACATTATTATTATTATTTGTATGTTAATCAGGCAGTACATAACACAGCCAGACTCCCATTAGTAGTTTAAGTAATACATTATTATTATTATTTGTATGTTAATCAGGCAGGACATAACACAGCCAGACTCCCATTAGTAGTTTAAGTAATACATTATTATTATTATTTGTATGTTAATCAGGCAGTACATAACACAGCCAGACTCCCATTAGTAGTTTAAGTAATACATTATTATTATTATTTGTATGTTAATCAGGCAGTACATAACACAGCCAGACTCCCATTAGTAGTTTAAGTAATACATTATTATTATTATTTGTATGTTAATCAGGCAGTACATAACACAGCCAGACTCCCATTAGTAGTTTAAGTAATACATTATTATTATCATTTGTATGTTAATCAGGCAGTACATAACACAGCCAGACTCCCATTAGTAGTTTAAGTAATACATTATTATTATCATTTGTATATTAATCAGGCAGTACATAACACAGCCAGACTCCCATTAGTAGTTTAAGTAATACATTATTATTATCATTTGTATGTTAAGCAGGCAGTACATAACACAGCCAGACTCCCATTAGTAGTTTAAGTAATACATTATTATTATTATTTGTATGTTAATCAGGCAGTACATAACACAGCCAGACTCCCATTAGTAGTTTAAGTAATACATTATTATTATTATTTGTATGTTAATCAGGCAGTACATAACACAGCCAGACTCCCATTAGTAGTTTTCCTGATGGTAGATATAAAAAGGTCAGAGAAATTAAACTGATGTCATACACAAAAGACTAAAAGAAAATAATATTTACTTTTCATTGGGAGAGGAAAACAACACATATTTGAAAATGGAGTTGGTGTTCTTATTGGTTTTGTCCCAAATTCTTACAGTTATCCCAACTCCCTATAAATGAAGTATCGTGTTTGACATGCAATGTCAGCCTATTTCACAAATGTGGAATGCATTGGGTAACGGACTTGTCATGCCTTCTAGTATTGTTGATGTTATAGTATAGGTTTATAACTACTTTTATTGTGATGGTGGTGATGTTAGAGTGCTGTGTCCTTCATAACATCTTAACTTTAGTGGACAAGACCCGATTAGCAATGTGTAGGACACTTTTTTGACAGAGAAGTCTTTCAGTCTGTCAGAGTAGCTAGGATTACTGAAACCTGGGATCTTATTGCTGAGGAAACATTGAAGTATATTGAGCCATTTTCAGTACTTTGTGAGGTATGTGGCAGTGAAGGTATTATTTTCAGTGATGGGCCCAATAAAGGATGAATACAGTAAAGGTATAACTTATTTGGAATTTGAGGAGATATCACAAGGGATAAGCTGTGTAAACAAGAAGGATCTGTGGCAGAGTGAGATATCTGTATGGTAAGTGCTACAGGTACAAGCTTTACCAACATAAACAAGCTTAGGGTATTCCATGTCAATGTAAGAGCGTTTGCTCTTTTGACGTTTCAACGTCGTAATATAGACCCAAATATAATATATATATATATATATATATATATATATATATATATATATATATATATATATATATACGTACATACATACACACACTGTTTAACTGCATTTTACTGCATTTCATTACTGTTTAACTGTATTTTGTCATACTGTGAGTTCTGTTGTTGTCTATAAGTGCTGTAAGTGGTTAATCTGGGTTTTTTCCTGAAAGTTTTACTGTGTTCTTAACCCTTAAATTGAGTAGCATAGTCTGGATACAGGTCTGCTGCGTCCAGAGCTGTTTGTTTCTGCCTTCTGTGTTTCTGGCAGCCATCTTGTGTTGTTAGGACCAAGTGAGAGTAGCAGGGCTGCCTGAGCCTTGTCTGGCACAAGTTAATTGGTAAAGAAAGCTGGGGCTAACAGGACTGGCTAGACTTCTGTGTTACTAGAATCTTCTATTTCTTGTGGTATTTAACCACTGCATTTGAGCTAGTTTGGGCTTGTTTGCATGTCGCGCACCTCAGCTGCACTGTTTTTTAACCCATTGACAGGTATTCCAGATGCAAATTTTCCCTTAGTAGCAGTTGTGTGATCACCTAGTTGTACTCATCTTAGACCTTCCACCCTTTACCCCCTTAGCTCTCTCTCTGGCCTCTCTCCCTCAGATTCTGACAAATATGGATGGACAATTTCCTATGGTTTCTCCTACCAGTCTCTTTAATATGGGCATCTTGAGACAGTGTAGCAACTGCCTCATGTACACAGACCACCCTCTGCTACTACCACCTAGCAACACAATTTGTAAGAGAAGCAGTTACATTAAGAACCTAGAGTCTATGCTCTCTCTCTCTCTCACACAAGCCAGTATATCGGGCACTGAGAAGGTTCTCAGCACAAACACCACACTTTAAACACCACCCACACCTGCACAACACACAGCCACATATGCAGAGGTCCTCAACAAAAACATACCTAAATAAAAGAGACCTCTGACGCAAAAACACACACGAACTCCACAGCCCACCACACTACATACCACACATAGTCCACACACCTGTGTCTCACAGCCACTAGGGCCTACCCATAAACCCAATAGATTAGTCATAGGAGACTCCATTCTGAGACACACAGATGTGCCTGTCACCAGGCTGGATAAGTAGAAAGTAACGGTTAGTTGTTTGTCAGGTACCAGAATCCTCCATATCACACATGCACTCAAGTCTCTCCACAACAAGTACTGTTTTGACTCTTTCATAGTCCATGTTGGCATGAATGATTTGAAACATACGTCCCTGGACTATATGAAGAGAGAGAATGACTGAGCTCACTGACTATGTGTGTCCCAGACAGGTAGGTCACTACCCTTAAGCAGCATTCTACCATCACCCAGAATGATGCCTCAATGCAAGCAGAAAATGACTGACTTAAACAATTGGCTTAGTTTCTGGTGTCATTCCAAGGAACTCCAGTACCTGACAGCCTGGGAAGATGTGATTGGCAGACCACGATGCTTTGCTAGAGATAGCCTGTGTCTGTCTCCCTTGGAATTCAAGCTTCCAGCAAAGGCTCTTGCCTCCCCCATAGTGCCTTTTTTAGGCAATGCCATGAGATCAAAACTACCAGCTTGAAAATGCTGCTAAACCCTAGGAGTCTAAACATGAATCTGCACTCATTGCAAAGAAACCTGGTTCAAAGCTATGGACAACACCCCAGCCATACCAGGTTACTCATCCTATCATACATTCACACCCCAAACTGTGGGCAGCAAAGCCAAAGGAGGTGGAGTTTCAATATATATTAAAGACATACACACCTCCAGGCTGGTCAAACAATATGATGCACAGGAGACACTCCAGGTGCAGTTAACCAATGACAAGACCACAATATAAAAGGAAAAACAATTGCTGTTCAGGACCAAGGAGGAGGAGGTGCCTAACTGGATTTAACCTCTCCTTAGCCTGAACAAGCAAATAAGAACACTAGTAAAAATCCTCCAAAGCAAACGTCGAGTCCAAACTGGCCACATCTACTAAAGACAATCATAAGGCCTTCTTCGCATATGTCTGCAATCTCAAAAGAAGCACTCAGATCTGTTCAGAACTAGCAGAAAAGGATACCACATACACAAACACTGCAGATATAGCCAACCTGCTGGGAGACAGTTTCAATGAAAACTTCACCCTTCTGTCCCCCCATCAATAAATCAGGACATCCCCAGCACCTGCCCCCCTCCCATTATCCCTAAGGAGCAAGTCATCACTGTCCTCTCAAAGGAAAAAAAATACAGCTTCCCCATGAGACCTGATAACATCCCAGGCTGCATCCTACATGAGCTCAGGCAGGAACTTGAGGCACCATTAGGCACTCTGTTCAAACAAAGCCGGAGTACTGGCTTTGTCCCAGCTGAGTTGCGGACAGCCATTGTCATCCCTTTGCACAAAGGTAGAGTGCACCAGTCCAAGAAATTATAGACCCATCAGCCTAACCGGCCTGACCTGCAAGGCCATGGAACAGATTATCATGTACCTCATTAACAAGGACATCGGTAACCTCCAAACACCTGATCTCACAATGTTTGGTTTCAAGTGCCTCAGAATATGTGAGTCTGTGTTTGCTTTGAATTGTGTGTCATTGGTGCAGCGTGTGTACTACTGGCAACCATACTGGCATTAGAAGTGCTTTTATGTGAGGGCTTTGCCTCCTGTGACATTGTGTAAATATATCTTTCATATACCATATCAAGTTTGTTTGAGAATGTACTGGTTGTCAGAAAACATGAGACAATTTCTACATTGCCTCTGGATTCCCTTATCCACCAAGCTGGTAATGGAGATGGTGGGAAAGGCCGTATCCATGGCTGCAGCCCCACCCCATTTTGAATAGACAATTGCAGACATATTTGTTTTGTTGAGTGTTCTCATGTTTAATTATATGCATTTTTTGCAAAAAAAAACTGTAATAAACATTTTTTTTGTTCTGTAAGAAGCTGAAATCTGAAAAAAGTGAAAAACTGGCCCACTCCTCTAATGTGGTAAACAGATGCATATGTGTTAGCACAATCTGCCTGTGTATATATGTGTCATACCTTTCAACTTTTACCTTGAAATTATGGATAAAGAAAACCTTATTGGAGAAAAGCTTCCATATTAGGTACTCTTACTGGTGCTATTAACTCCAAATAACTGGAACAAACATTTGAGAACAAATTAGACCCAACCCAAATGACACACAGCCCACAAATTCAGTGTGCCACTCAACCACAGCCCATAAGGCATAACAACGTACCCAACACTCTAGTTATAGGTGACTCTATAGTCAGGCACACTGATGTTCCACTCACCAGGCTAAACAAGGAGAAAGTTACTGTCAGCTGCCTGTCAGGTGCCAGGATTTGCCACATAATGCACGCACTCAGGTCACTCCACAGCAAGTACAAATATGACTCTATTATTGTCCATGTTGGTGTGAATGACCTGAAACGTACCTCCCTGGACTACACGAAAAGAGACATGGAGGAGCTGTCTGATCTTGTAGCCCAGGCAGGTATGACCCTATCCCTGAGTAGCATCCTGCCATCACCCAGAATGATACCACAGTACATGGACAAAATGATTGACTTCAACAATTGGCTAAGCTTCTGGTGTCATTCTAAGGGGATCCAATATCTGTCTGCCTGGGATGACATGATTGACAAACCATGATGCTTTGCCAGAGATGGCCTGCACCTGTCTCCCTTGGGATTCCGGATACTGGCTAAGGCTCTTGCCACCCCTGTAGTGCCTTTTATAGGCAAGGTTCAGATAACAAATTCACCACTGTAACAGGTACAAGCAAGCAAAATCAGAGGGTAATGCTACTTAATTGCTAGAAGTCTAAACCTCAAAATGCACTCACTCGAGACACTCTTTAAAATGGAGAACATCGACATCTGTGCAGTGACAAAGATCTGGTTCAAGGCTCCAGAGAGCACCCCTGCATTACCAGGCTATGATTCATACCACACCTTTCGACCACCTAACCTGGACCAAAACACTAAAGGCAGAGGCATGTCCATATTCATTAAGGATATCCACACTTTCAGGCTAGTTGCTCAGCATAAGGCATCCGAGATTATCTAAGTGCAACTAACTCTGGGCAAGATCGCAGTCCAAATTGTAGCTTGCTCCTTTTTTGATTTTTCATGCAAAGGGTCCTTCTGCACTAACCCTTCTTTTATGCTGAAGGTGGTTAATGAGGTGTCACTTAATCAGTCTATTAATCTGCCTACCTTTTTCCCTGTCTGCAAACTGACAGTGAGAGGGTGCTGTATATAGGCTAATGACCACAGGTGCCTTTATAATCCTAGCCATGCATCCCAAATCACTGACAAGTTCTGAAACACTTTATAAGTATAAGGATGGGCCTGGGGGACGAACCATTTACAGGTTACCTGTGGCCATTAGAGACATAGGTGCCAAACCAGGGATGAATTCCTGGCTTTCCATCCAAGTGTCCAACTTGCTCTTGAATTGGGTTGGGGGGAACTCTGCTTCACATGCATGGGGAGCCTGTTCCATAGATGGGGTAGTCTCTGGGATACATACCTATCTCTCCAGCAGGTCCTATTTATATCACAGGCAAGGTTTAAGTCTTTAGAACAGGTAATTTTGGTGCTGTTTTGTGGATATGCAGGTCCATCAGAGTGGGGTCTGACAATTCCCTTTATGCCAGGTATAGATCTCCCCTAAATAGCCTGTAGGAGACAGAATACAGGGATAGGGCCTTGAGGAGGTCTGCGTAGGACGTATTACTTGCATCCTGTATTCTTTTAGTGAGGAACCTCTGTGGACATTCCAGTTGTTGGATATGCCTGGTTAGGTACATACTAAAGGAGGCATTGTACTCAATGATAGGTCTGATGCCCCTTTTGGTATGTACCTCACAAGACATCTACAACAACTGGAAAAGTCGCAAAAATACCTCACAAAGAGGATTACTGGCCTCATACAGATCCCCTATGCAAACCATCTCAAAAAGCTCCAGCTTTACTCCATCCCATATCGCCTACTCAGGGGCAATCTCTGCCTAACATACAAAGCTATGTCAAACCCAGAGCTGTTGGACATGCTCCACTTAAAGAAATCCATTCCTCCGAGCTACATGCTCTAGGGACCTAAATCTTGTCACTACAATAAACAGAACATGCTGGAGGGATGGATTCCTGTCCCAGAGACTTCCCATACTCTGGAACAAACTACCTATGTATATCAGAGCTCCTCAGTAGCACTCTTCAAGAAAAATCTTGATAATTGGATGGGAAATAGGAAATTCACCCCGGGGATCACTTCTGTGGCTCTGCTTGACAGGGGCAAAGGAAAATAATTTTCTTGAATGGTGAAAGCCAGGGTACCTTTTTGGCTAGGCTTATATAGGCCCTAGGGCCAATAGCCTAGTACCTACCTATGAACTTATGAACATATGACTAAGTCACATCCTTGTATGGAAGCAGAGTTAGTGGGCATAACATGCTTAGGCCTGCTTTCCTGGTGACTCTTGGGTGACCTGCATGGACTTGCAGTATGTGGGAGTGGAGAATGAGTATGCGCTACCTTGAATGCACTGAAGGCTGAGATCTTTGACAGTGTGTCAAGAAGACTTAGATAAAAGTTATGTGCATGGTATTTGTACAGACAATATGTGCACTGGTGAGTGCATTTCAAGACAATAACGTTTATATGACTACAACATAAAAAAGTATATCAGTCAAAATACTTTAATGTACTTTTTGCTTTCGTGTTTCAGGCCATCTTGAGATGCCAGTTTCTGTAAGCTTAACCCAACTTGTACATTTAGAGGTTTTCGTTCTTGCAGGGAAAGTGCATCAGTAAAATGAATGTATTTCCTCTCATGCATCCTCTGTTTCTCATCTCTCCTCTTGGGTAGCTGATTGTGATTCCACAGATTTTCACTGAAATTATTTTTCACATCTGCTCCAAATATGTTACAAGCCTATAGATATGGCACTTACAAATGTATACATAGCTTTATTATAATTTTCCGCAGATATCAATCAATCTCCACTGAAAATTCAGCTTCTTCAAGTTTGCACATTCACTACAATGTTGACTAAATATGTAAAAAAATAGTTATATAACTCTCAGGTTGTGATAACTGAAGCCTGAGTCAGTTAGTTTGCATACTAATTATTCTAAAATTGCTGCAGTCATCCTTGGCTTTCTGTTAAGTACATTTGATCTTGGACATACTGGATTAAACAATGGGTGCCAGCAGAGGTGAAAATGGTCATGTCCAACTTGATGAGGTGCTAAGTGCATTGGTATTGACTTTCATTTCATTGAATGAGATGTTTAAATGCTGAGCTGTTTAAATTTTCTTATGCATTTCAGTGTATGTATTTATCTGAATGTGTGTTAACCAGTGCAATCTATTCACGCATTCATTACAAAGTAGTAAATTCAGATATTGTCTAGGTGCATCATGTGGATAGAAAATGCTTGACTTAATTGTTTGGGGGTGGGTATGCTGTTTTATGAAATAATATGTCACTTTCTGCAGAATTCCACTCAGTTGTGGAACTGACAGGCATAAGGGAAGGTTGGACGAGAGGTTAGTGCAGGCTTTTTTTTAATTACATTACTACTTTTTTAAGAATTTTACTTTTGATGGTTGGTGACAGTGGGATTATAAATGACTGTCATAATTTGCTATAGATGACTTGAATTTTGGAGTAAATTTTACAGATAATAGGTTCATAGGTGTGTGATAGGCTAATGGCCCTGGAGCCTTTACAAGCCTAGCCCACAGGATTACCCAGGCATCGTGCCACCTGACATTACTTCCCACTACCTCTGTTGAGTAGAGCCACTGAAGTGATCCCTGGGGTGAATTTTCTATTTCCCATCCACTCATTAAGATTCCCCTTGAAGAGGGCCAGTGAGGTGCTCTGCTTGACATGTATGTGATGTCTATTCCATAGTATGGGCAGTCTCTGGGTTATGAACCTGTCCTGCCAGCAAGTTCTGTTGATTGTGGTAATGAGGTAGAGGTCTTTGGAGCATGTGGTGCAGAGGGGTTGGGATTTTTTTAGATGTAGCATTTCTAACAGCGCTGGATCAGACATGGCTTTGGAAGTCAAGCAGAGATCACCTCTAACTAGGCAATATGAGACAGAGAAGAGTTGGAGTTTTTTGAGTCTGTCCATACAGGACAAGTGTTTAAGGCTTAGGATCCTCTTTGTGAGCTACTTTTGTGGCCTCCCCAGTTGTTGCAGGTGCCTATTGAGGTACATGCCAAATGGGACATTGTACTCGATGATTGGTGCATTGAGGGAAGAGTAGAGGGAGACAATGACCTCTTTCTTCCTGGATGCGAAACCCTTAGTAATGAGATGTGCGACATAGAAGGACTTTCTGACCACAGTGGCAATGTGGTGGTCAAAAGAGAAGTTGCTGTCAACCTGTGTTCCCAGATTTCTTATAACGCCTTCTGTGTTCAGTGGACTACCATCAATGTGGTAATTCAATGGAACTGGGTTTTTCCCAAGGGGGTTGATGACACATTTTTTTTGGCATTGAGCTAAAGGTCATGGTTCTGACATCAGTCTTTGGTCTCATTGAGGCCTTCCTGTAGGATGTCAACATCACTTGGGGAGTTAATAAAAGCTCCCAACTTGCAATCATCTGTGAACTTCATCAGCCAGAGTCCCTTCGTGTTGGCCTGGACTTCAGTGAAGTAGATACCAAACAGGAGAGGACCCAGGACCAACTCCACACATGACTGGTCGGCAGTCTGACTTGGAGTCAGCTACTTTCACACTGTGGGTTCTATCTGTGAGCCAGTTTGCAACCCACCTAGTGATATAGATGTTGATGCCTAGCTTAGTGAGTTTTTCTTTGATTCCTGAGTGGGGAATGGTATCAAAGGCCTTGGCCAGATCAAGGTAGGCTGTATGAACCACCTTGCCTTCATTCACAGCTCTGGTAACTGACTCAAGGAGGTCAACCAAGTTGAGCAGGCATGATCTACCCTTCACACAACCAAACTATGTAGGATCCAGAGTTTGGAGATTTCCTATATCCTTATTTATTAGGTCAATGATGATTGGTTACATAGCTTTGTATATCAGACTCGTCAGGCTAATGGGGCAATAGTTCCCAGGGTCTGTAGTCACTCCCCCTTTGTGGAGAGGGATGACTGTAGCAGTGCGCCAATCGGTGGGGACAAAGCCTGAGGTGAGGCTATGATTGAACAGGGCATACAGGTGTGGTGCCAGTTCACTCTGTCGTTCATGCAGAACACAGCCAGGGATATTGTCAGGTCCCATAGAAGCTGTATTCTTTGCCTGGGCAGTGCTGGTTTAACCTGTGCAGTAGTAATACTGGGTGTCTGGCAATCTACTGGTATTGTGATTGGTCCTTTGGTGGGGGGGTGGGGAAAAGTTAGCACTGCTTCTGTCAGCCAGTGTATTGGTAATATCTGTTGGCTCAGTATAGGAGGTACCATTGTGCAGTAGCTCAGAGCAAATCGGGGTATTGCCACAGAGATTCTTTACATAACTCTAAAAGGCATTGTGGTTGTCTTTACTATCTGCTGCATTTCTGTTTTCATTGCTAGCTTTAGAGGATTTGATAAGGGATCTCAACCATTTGTTGAGGCTGATAAGGGAGTTTTTCCAGTCTTGGGACTTCACCTTATTCTGCATTGGTTTCCTCCTTCTGTTGTAGAGTTTGTTTATAGCAAGGGACCACCAGATTGGCTTTCTTTTTTTTTGGGGGGGGGCATCTTGGTTCTGTTGGGTATGGTGAGATCCATGCATTTGTGTACATGTTCGTACAGTGCATTTTTGTATGATTCGGCGGTCATGCAACTATTCTCCATTTGCATGGGTGCTGTGAAGTTAGCTACCTCTGTTATTAAGAGCCCAAAGTTAGTTTTGGAGCCCAAAGTTAGCTTTGGAGAAGTTTTACATGGTGGTTACCTTTGTGGGGGGTGGAATTCCAAGGTGATTTATTTGTGGTTGGATCTAACCCAGGAGGAGTTGACTATTGGTGTGGAGCAATGGTCCCCCATGTTAGTAATGACCAGGTCAAGGATGTTGCTACCTATAGTGGGTGTAAGAATGAGCTGGTCCAGGGCTTTAGAATTAATGAATTCCAGAAAGTGCTGGGCAAGTGTATTGGTACATGAGTAGTTTTCCAATTAATGGAGGGATAGTTAAAGTTGCCCAGTATGAGAGTGTTAGGTTGGATCCTAATATTCACCAGGGTGCTTAGAACATGGAGTGTGAGTCTTGGGACATGGTTGGGGACCTATAGCATGCTACAACCTGAATTGCTGTCTTACCCAATGTTAGTTGTACCTGAAGTATCTCAGATGTGTTATGTTGAGCTACCAGTCTGGAAGTGTGTGTATCCTTTATGAATATGGAAACAGCACTGCCTTTGGAGCTTCAGTCCAAGTTCTGGGGCCAAAAGGTGTGGAATGAGTTATAGCCTGGTAGTGCAGGGGTCAGTGGCGGCTGGTGACTTCAAATCACAGGGGGACTGCAGGAGACAGCTGAATGGGTGGGGTCAATGGGGAGGGGGTGTGGTCAACCAGAAAGGGGAGGAGCTATGCACAAAACCACAAAAAAACTAACTTTAATTAAATACGCTGCCCTGGGTGGCAAACCATCATTATGAAAGTCCAATCAAGACAAAAATAAGTGTAGAAGAATAAAAATATTTCAATGCATTGGCTGCATGACAGCTTACTTAATATCTAGATGGAAACAAAAGGTTGTGAGGCATGAAAAACTAAATTACTTTTTAAATACATTACTGGAATGCCAGTCAAAATCAAGTATAAGAAAAACCAGAAGCACTCAACTCAAACCACTTCTCCTTGCACTGCAGTTCTAATTATAATATATTCAGCTTTATTAAAGTACCAAGTAACATGCTGAAAGTAGAAATCTATGTGATGCCCCCACTTGTAAAATGTTTCTTATCCAAAAAAGACCTGCTGCCTGACAACTTGTTTCATGGGGAAAACATGATAAAAATAAAAAATGAAAAGCAAACAAGAAACAAGCTCAAGATACATTGCTTAAGGGATTACTGTACAGGTTATGGACCACAGATGATTGGCATTCTGTTTAGTTTACGGGTAAAGTCTGTAGAGATGACTGGAAGTCTCCAACAAGTGTAATGAGCTTTTTAAAATAATGGAATCCTGTCCTTTAATACCCAAGGCTTATACATTATCTAGTCAAGTATTCTCTGCATGGCAACAACAGAAAGGCTTTCAATGTTGGCAATTCTTTAACAGTATGCTTATTAAAGCTTACTTGCATCTTACGATCTCAGACAAGCTTACCTTACGGTCATTAAAGCATTACTACTTAAACACAGAGCAACAGGCACTTTGAGTAATAAGCATAAATCTGAGTAATAAGCATAAATCAACAGTACAAAAATATGACAGAAACCAGACCATTCTGCAAAATCAAGGACAGATGAAAAGCCACTGTAGGACTTATGCAGTGTGTCCTCCCCATCCAAGGTAGATACAACTACTCCTTGCCTTGCTTGGACACATCCAGAGTCACTACATGGGGGAGTGGGGTGCAACAAGCATGTCACAATTTGAAATCTCTCTGGCTGACTGTGATGGCCCTGACACATTTGTCATACCTCTCAACCTCAAGAGCAAGAAATCTGGACAAAGCCATACACAGAAGTGGGACAAAGGCCCAAAAATAAGGACAATTTTTAAATATTGCTCTAATAAATTTAGAAAGATAATAGAATAGGTCTTGCATTAGTATGAATTTTCGGAAGGGTATAAAATCTGTAACTCAAATGTCTGTCATTTTCTAACTTCAGTCTTTAGTGATTTGTCACTAACTTGCCAAAAAACACAACTTTATGAAAAATGGACCAAAAATGTGATGCAAAAATATAAAATAGACACACAATACAGCTGCTACCTGTCAAAGAAGGGACACTTTAATATTAGTACTGCTACCTTGAGCAGCTGACAAAATAAAAGAATCTACATGCATTTCAAGTAATCTATAACTTTGATTATTACAGTTATTTCTTAATTGTAAACCCTCCATGTTTTCTTCCAAAATTGCTATTTTTGGAGGGATTATTAGGGGGAAGAGCAACATTTTGAGCCAAAAATTGGGGACAGTTGAGAGGTTGGCTATGCCTAATTCTATAAAGCAATTTATTTGCATGTACCCCTCAAACTGTTAATGCAGTAAATCTGAACAAGGCCAAATATATTGGGGGCACATATAAACAGTACTAAAAATTGCTCTTGTATACATTGAGACAGTTGATAGAACATCTCTTACTTTAACATGCATTTTTCTGAAGGTTATGAAGTCTGAAACTTATTATTTAGTGACTTAATTCCTAAATGATTTGCCAGAAAACTACACATTTTATGAAGAACAAACCAAAAATAAGAAGCAAAAATCTATTCATTCTTTGAAAATCTGGACAGTTGGGAGGTATAGTTCAGCTGGGCCTGTCTGAGTTTGCTGCCCTTCCCCCCTGACAAAATAATGGTTGAATGGAGCCTCTGCAGCCATTCCAATGAACCATTACTTGGCTATTTCACTCCATTTACCATAAACACTAATGTGCATACTGCTTTACTTCTATGATGAGTTGGACTTCATTTGAAAGTTTTATTTTGTATTTTACAGCACAAACACTAAGTCATCTGTTAAACAAAGCAATGCAGTCTCACAATGAAAACTTAGCATTAAAACTTCTCTGCCCTTGAAACTCACATTCATTGAAACAGCATTGAAACCCACATTCAAAGAAAATACATTTTGCCAGTGGCAGATAAAGATTAATTTTGGGCTGTTTTCAAATCATAGGCCCCTTGCATATGAAACATACATGTGCTCTTTGATACACCTTCCTCATTGTACTAAAATTATATTCCTTGTACAATACAGTACACTTGTTAGAGGGTGTTTTAAATTTGTTTTGAACATTTTCCAGTAAGCAATGAAACAAACCATATGCACCCATAATGGCAAAACTGCCCAGTTGAGAACATTTATCATAAAAAAGTCTACTCAGACTTCCACAGTCCACCATTATTAGTAAATATAAACAATTCTACAGTCCACCATTATTAGTAAATATGCACAATTTCACAGTCCACCATTATCAGTAAATATGCACAATTCTACAGTCCACCTTTATCAGTAAATATGCACAATTCTACAGTCCATTATCAGTAAATATGCACAATCTCTGAAGTAAGTCATCTAAATAATTCCACATTAAAGAAATCTGTAACTAATGAAGCGGTTGCTGCTAGCAATCACCTTTATATTTCATGGTTTCATCGAAAAATAAAGTGTCTGTTGCCCCTCAGGAATAAATTGCCTATATTACATAAAAAATGATAAGCTAGTAATAATATTGCAAGAGGAAATGGATGGCAAACTGATAACAGACTCATAGTTAGTATCTTCACCAAGGAGAACATTCTCAGTACGGCAGCATCCACCCCTTGTGGGAGTAGAACCCACAGCCTTCTGCATCAAAAGCAAGTACACAACCTGTTGTGCTATAGTATTAACTAGGCAAAGCAATACCACTGAACTTCTATTCCCCTGCAGCTCTCAGCTCCTTGTAAAATCTACTCAATACTCAACTGCATCTCAACTTCGCAGCTCAAGAAAACTGGAAAAAGCCAAAATGTATGGGGGGGGGTAAAAAGCCCAAAAACCAGGGACACATTAAACATTGCTTGTATAATCTTGGAAAGTTGCTAGAATAAAATGTTGTGTTGCCACCATACATTTTACTGCCAAGGTCCCTGAGCAAAAAACAGTCAGAGTAACATACCACTACGCCACATCAGCTGCTTTGTAAAAGAGAGGAAGACTGAAACTTAAATGGCTATCATTTAGTGAATTCAGTTCTCACCATAGCTGTCAACCTCTTAGTACAAAACCCCTGGACAAACCCAGTAATGAGGGAATACAGCCCTCAAACATATTCAGTGAATTCAGTTCTTGCCATAGCTGTCAACCTTAGCACAAAAACCTGGACGAAGCCAATAATGGGGGAATACAGTCCCAAAAATAGGGACAAATTTAAAATATTCATCTTATAAACTTAGAAAATTGCTAGAAAAAAAGGTTGTGCTACTATGTATTCTGAAGAACATGAAGTTTGAAATTCAAATGCCGGTCAATTTTACTGCGGACAGAACAAAAACAATTTTCAGCAGAGACGCAGGGATTAATACTGCAGACACGTCTTTGTAAAATGGCAGGGCACCAGAGCAAATCCACACAAACACAGGGAGGAAATGCAGACTCTACACAGAAGCCACCCCAACCAAGAATCAAACCAGAAAACCTATAGCTGTGAGACAATAATAGCACCACTGCACCATCAAATATGCAAGAAATTAAACATTCAGAAACCTGAAGTCAGAAATTCAAATGCCTGTCAATTTTACTGCGGACAGAACAAAAACAATTTTCAGCAGAGACGCAGGGATTAATACTGCAGACACGTCTTTGTAAAATGGCAGGGCACCAGAGCAAATCCACACAAACACTGGGAGGAGATGCAGACTCCACACAGAAGCCACCCCAACCAAGAATCAAACCAGAAAACCTATAGCTGTGAGGCAACAATAGCACCACTGCACCATCAAATATGCAAGGAATTAAACATTCAGAAACCTGAAGTCTGAAATTCAAATGCCTGTCAATTTTATTTAACATTTGTTAATCAGGACAGTCTGACTTGGAACAAAAAAACAATTTTCAGCAGAGGCCCAGGAAGAAATAATGCAGACATGACTTTGCAACATGGGAGGACACAAAAGCAAACCCACACAAACACAGGGAGAAGATACGGACCCCACAAAGAAGGAACCCCAGCCAAGAATCAAACCTGAGAACCTGCAGCTGTAAGGCAACAGTGCTACTACTACACCAACAAATATTAAGCATTGCAACATTTATAAACCACAGATATTATGAGGAACAGATCAGATCGAATATGAGGCAAAAATCTACAATCTTTTTACAAATGGTGGTGGGTAGGGAACTCAAGTCTTTAACATATGCATACAGGGTACAGGGTTCAAGCCTGAGGTATTCCCTACCACACCACCATGAGCACTTGGGGAATTTACACACACACACACACACACACACACATGTAAACCTAGCACCATAAGTCTTGTAAACCTAGCACCATAAGCCTTGTAAACCTAGTACCGTACACACTCAATATAAACATAAAGAAACTAAAAAGCACCATGCACACTCAATATAAACATAAAAAGCACCATACACAGTAGAAGCATTGTAAAACTAACACCATACACACTCAATATAAACATAAAAAAGCACCATACACTTACCTGTCTGTTCTCCATAGTATATCCAGCCTGCGCAAATACTTCAAAGACCCGCGAGATCCCAAGCAAAGCTCCTTCCTGATGAGACTGTCCTGACTGCTCCTTCCCGACTGCTGTTCTTGCAGTCTGGACCCAACACATAATCCCAGCATGTCTGTGCACTTTAAAAGTGCACAGACATCTCCTTGCGTCCCCTTATGGGAACTGCCGGACTGCCTGGAGCATGCGCATAGACCGACTGTAGTCAGGACTACTGCTCATGCGCGAAATTTAAAAAATGCTTTTCTTTCTTTTTTTATTTTGAGGGGGCTGCAGTCCTGCAGTCTGATAGCACGGGCCGCCCCTGGCAGGGGTGCCTTCTGCTGCCTTGAACCATAGTTATATTCTGCTGTTTATGCTATTCTGTAGAGTCTGTTGAAGTCATCTGGAGAAACAGCTTTGTAAGAGATGTCTGCACAAAGAGTTAATGGGACTTGTTTAGACTACACACTTGGACGTTACAGGTAAATGAACATTTTTATGTTTCGGAGATTCTGATTTAAACTGTGTGTTATTGATGGCATCTCTTGTGTTTGGTTTATATAGTATAAAGCTTTGTATTATAGGTTTAATGTTTTACAAGTTGCTAGTTTTCCTACACTGATTGTGCAGTAATGTTTGTGTGTGTGTGTGTGTGTGTGTGTGTGTGTGTGTGCGTGTGTGTGTGTGTGTGTGTGTGTGTGTGTGTGTGTGTGTGTGTGTGTGTGTTTATGGAGAAGTGTTATTTACATTACTAACTGGCCGTTTTTTACACTGATTGATCAGGAGTCTGGTTTTCTAGGAGGTGTACCATGTACTTTTTGCTTTCCTCTGCAGGGTTTTAGCTCAGCTGTGAAGATGTGGCCATTGTTAAAGGTTTTAGTGTGGCTTATAAGTTATGTATTTATTTTTATACAATGCTTAATATGAGGCAGAACTGCGGTGGTGGTGCTGCGGTAGCGTTGTCGCCTCACAGTTAGACGTTGCCCGTTCGATTCTCAGAGCGTCTTCTGTGTGGCGACATGTGTGAATGGGCGTTCCTTCGTTGAAGGTTGTGCATTAGGCCCAGCAAGCCAGCACGTAAAAATCTACTGCCAATCATTAGCGGACCGAGTTCCGCTGTGGCAACCCCTAACCGGGAAAAGCCGAAAGACACAAACAAACTTAATATGAGGCAGTTTCTACACTACCTCAGGATGCCCATATACACTAAGCTGGTAACAGAGGTAGTAGATAAGTTTATATCCATGGTAACAGATCCTGTTTATTGATTAGACAGTTGTAGAAATTTTGTTGTGTTGAGTGCACTCATTTTTTTAATTGTATACAGTTTTTACAAAGGACTGCAATAAACATGATTTTTTTTTGCAGTAAGAATTTGGAGCCTGACAAAGGGGAAAAGTATCCCACTCCTCTAATGTGGGTAATAGCTGCATATGTCGTAGCACAATCTGTGTGTATGTATGTGTCATGTCTTTCAAATTTTACCTCAGAATTCTAGACAAAGAGAAAGTATTTAGGGAAAAGGTATTCTTAGTGGGTGCTATTCACTCAAAATAATTTCCAGATTTAGGAGGGATTAAACAAAAGTTTGAGATCAAATTAGATGTGTTCCTCCAAATTTGGGAGAGCTGAGGTGTGTGTGTGTGTGTGTGTGTGTGTGTGTGTGTGTGTGTGTGTGTGTGTGTGTGTGTGTGTGTGTGTACTTGAGTATTGGAACTTTATGGTTTATGACTGAAAATAGATTACTTTTTGGATTCAATAAATTAAGTACATGCATGCACACACATAAATTAAATATTGTGAATACCTTGTATTTGTATTGCACAGGGACATGTTTGCACACATTTAAATATCATCAATTGTGAAATTTCTTTTTTGTCATTT
>NC_056749.1:198895737-198919462 GCF_019279795.1 Protopterus annectens | reverse complement strand
CGAAGCTCACAGGTTTGTCCAGAGTTAGTTGAACTTGGATAATCTCGGATGCATTATGCTGAGCAACTAGCTTGGAGGTGTGGATATCCTTAATGAATATGGACACGCCTCCACCTTTAGTGTTTCGGTCCGGGTTTGGTGGCCGAAAGGTGTGGTATGAATTATAGCCTGGTAATGCAGGGGTGCTCTCTGGAGCTTTGAACCAGGTCTCTGTCACTGCACAGATGTCAATGTTCTCCATTTTAAGGAGTGCCTTGAGTGAGTGCATTTTGAGGTTTAGACTTCTAACATTGAGTAGCATTACCCTCAGATTTTGCTTGCTTGTACCTGTTACAGTGGTGAATTTGTCATTTGAACCTTACCTAAAAAAGGCACTATAGGGGTGGCAAGAGCCTTTGCCAGTATCCGGAATCCCAAGGGCGACAGGTGCAGGTGATCTCTGGCAAAGCATTGTGGTTTGTCGATCATGTCATTCCAGGCAGACAGATGCTGGATCCCCTTAGAATGACACCAGAAGCTTAGCCAATTGTTAAAGTCAATCATTTTGTCCTTGTACTGTGGTATCATTCTGGGTGATGGCAGGATGCGACTCAGGGCTAGGGTCATACTGGCCTGGGCTACAAGATCAGAGAGCTCCTCCATGTCACTTTTCATGTAGTCCAGGGAGGTACATCTCAGGTCATTCACACCAACATGGACAATGACAGAGTCATATTTGTACTTGTTGTGGAGTGACCTGAGTGCGTACATTATGTGGCGGATCCTGGCACCTGACAGGCAGCTGACAGTAACTTTTTCCTTGTTTAGCCTAGTGAGTGGAACATCAGTGTGCCTGACTATAGAGTCACCTATGACTAGAGTGTTGGGTACGTTATGCCTTATGGGCTGTAGTTGAGTGGCACGCTGAGAATGTAGACTATGTGTCATTTGGGTTGTGTTGGGGGGTGGAGGTTGCTTGCATTTCTGCTTTGGAGGTCTCTGTTGTTTGGGCAGATTAGTGCAGAGAGCCTCTGTGAATGCAGGTGTGTGTTTTGTGGTTCTCTGTGTGTGTTTTGGTGGTGTAGGTTTTGAGGGACTATGTGATGAGTGTGGTGCGGTGCAAGTGTTTACCTTCTCCTCTTGACTGTCTAGGCCTGTCTTTGGTAAAGAGAGCTTTGCTTCCAGTTTGACTATATAAGTGCATCTCTCACAGGTCATAGTGTTGGGTGGTAGGAGGAGATGGTTGTCTGTGAACATGAGGCAATTGCTGCATTGTCTCAAGATGCCCAGATTCATCAGGTAGACAGGAGAAAACACCAGGAGCTGACCTTTAGACATATCTGAAAAGGTGCTTATTTATTAAGTACTAAAAACTGTTTTCCTCTAGACAAGTGAGGAAAGCCGAGTGCTGTAGTAATTTGTAACTTATTTAGTGCTTACAATGAGTTCTGAACAAGTGCTGAGATCAAAGAAACAGATGAGTGCTAAAACTAAAAAGCTGGCTAGTTGCAAGGGAAATTTTGAAAAACAGACTTATTTGCGCCAGGAGTAGTTTAACCCTAGTTAAGTGGGGGGGGGGGGGCTTAGGAGCTCACAGTCATGGACACAGCAAATCCGTATCTGACCTGCACCAGGAAAGGGCGGAAGCAAGCTTAGAATTTTTTTTTTCCAGTAAAGTGGAAATGGAGAAAACTGGAACAGAAGTGAATTCAACGTTAAGAATCTGAGTGGGTTGGCCTTCACAAATGTTCTCTATTAGATTAAGTGAACCAATGACACTAGACTGGGAGGAGTGTCACAGATCAAATATACAGTATGGGCGGGCAACTGCAAAGCCACCAAGTATAAAAACAGACAACACTAGGGAGGGTACGTGGGTGGGAAAAAATTACAGTTCCTAGCTGTAGCCACTAAATGAAAGTTTTAAACAGATCAAGGAGCAGACTAGAGAATACTTTTAACAGACAAAAATGCACATAAAGGTTCGGATAGAACAATCACAAACAGAAAATACGACTCTCAGTATGAAAAAGCAGTTTACAGTTAAGTAATGTTAAAACAGTACATAAATGCAGTGAAACAATAAAAAAAGCTTTATAACAGTGCAAAAATATAGTAGATCAACTGTATAGCACAATTATAAGCGTTTCAGAAGTGCAAATCAGTGAAATAAGTGTAGGAAATAACTTAGCCTGCTCTTGGAATCTTAAGGAATTTCCACTTATGCAATGCAATCCAGAGCCTGACAATACAAACACAGCCTTTATAAGTCACAGGGTTTATATAGCAGTTAGAATGGAAGAGTTGGGAAGATCAGATTACTCCTCAGCCTCTGCTATTACCCAATCACTCGTACTACAGAAGGTCAGGAGGCCTTGTTACTCTCAATAATGAAGGCAATCAGCAGAAAATGGCTGCCAGAAACACAAACAAAACTTCCAACCTACACAACAGGCCTCTATCAAGATTATGTCACCTAAGCAGAACACAGAAACCGCACTTTAAAAGCACAGAAAGTATACCCACAAGTAGAAAATCCAAGTCTCAGTATGAAAAAGCAGTTTACAATTTAGTAATTTAAATAAAACAAAAACAATTATAGTAATGCACACTATTGCAGTTCCTAGCTATTGCCACTAAATGAAAGTTTTAAACAGATCAAGGAGCAGACTAGAGAATCCTTTTAACAGACAAAAATGCACATAAAGGTTCGAATAGAGCAATAACAAACAGAAAATACAACTCTCAGTATGAAAAATCAGTTTACAGTTAAGTAATGTTAAAACAATTTAAAACAGTACATAAATGCAGTAAAACAATAAAAAAAGCTTTATAATAGTGCAAAAATATAGTAGATCAACTGTATAGCACAATTCTAAGCATTTCAGAAGTGCAATTCAGTGAAATAAGTGTAAGAAATAACTTAGCCTGCTCTTGGAATCTTAAGGAATTTCCACTTATGCAATGCAATCCAGAGCCTGACAATACAAGCAGAGGCTTTATAAGACACAGGGTTTATATAGCAGTAAGAATGGAAGAGTTGGGAAGATCAGATTACTCCTCAGCCCCTGCTATTACCCAATCACTCGTACTACAGAAGGTCAGGAGGCGTTGTTACTCTCAATAATGAAGACAATCAGCAGAAAATGGCTGCCAGAATCACAAACAAAACTTCAGTCTACACAACAGGCCTCTATCAAGATTATGCCACCTAAGCAGAACACAGAAACCTCACTTTAAAAGCAAAGAAAGAACACCCACAAATAAAAAATCCAAGTCTCAGTATGAAAAAGCAGTTGACAATTTAGTAACTTAAATAAAACAAAAACAATTATAGTAATGCATACTATTACAGTTCTTAGCTGTAGCCACTAAATGAAAGTTTTAAACAGATCAAAGAGCAGACTAGAGAATGCTTTTAATAGACAAGAATGCACATAAAGGGTTTATATAGCAGTAAGAATGGAAGAGTTGGGAAGATCAGATTACTCCTCAGCCCCTGCTATTGCCCAATAACTCGTACTACAGAAGGTCAGGAGGCCTTGTTACTCTCAATAATGAAGACAATCAGCAGAAAATGGCTGCCAGAAACACAAACAAAACTTCCAACCTACACAACAGGCCTCTATCAAGATTATGCCACCTAAGCAGAACACAGAAACCTCACTTTAAAAGCATAGAAAGAACACACACAAACAGAAAATCCAAGTCTCAGTATGAGAAAGCAGTTTACAATTTAGTAATTAAAATAAAACAAAAACAATTATAGTAATGCAAACTATTACAGTTCCAAGCTGTAGCCACTAAATGAAAGTTTTAAACAGATCAAGGAGCAGACTAGAGAATGCTTTTAACAGACAAAAATGCACATAAAGGTTCGGATAGAGCAATCACAAACAGAAAATACAACTCTCAGTATGAAAAAGCAGTTTACAGTTAAGTAATGTTAAAACAGTACATAAATGCAGTGAAACAACAAAAAAAAGCTTTATAACAATGCAAACATATAGTATATCAACTGTATAGCACAATTATAAGCATTTCAGAAGTGCAATTCAGTGAAATAAGTGTAAGAAATAACTTAGCCTGCTCTTGGAATCTTAAGGAATTTGCACTTATGCAATGCAATGCAGAGCCTGACAATACAAGCAGAGTCTTTATAAGACACAGGGTTTATATAGCAGTAAGAATGGAAGAGTTGGGAAATCAGATTACTCCTCAGCCCCTGCTATTACCCAAGCACACGTACTACAGAAGGTCAGGAGGCCTTGTTACTCTCAATAATGAAGACAATCAGCAGAAAATGGCTGCCAGAAACACAAACAAAACTTCCAGCCTACACAACAGGTCTCTATCAAGATTATGCCACCTAAGCAGAACACAGAAACCTCACTTTAAAAGCATAGAAAGAACTCCCACAAATAGAAACTCCAAGTCTCAGTATGAAAAAGCAGTTTACAATTTAGTAATTTAAATAAAACAAAAACAATTATAGTAATGCACACTATTACAGTTCCTAGCTGTAGCCACTAAATGAAAGTTTTAAACAGATCAAGGAGCAGACTAGAGAATGCTTTTAACACACAAAAATGCACATAAAGGTTCGGATAGAACAATCACAAACAGAAAATACAACTCTCAATATGAAAAAGCAGTTTACAGTTAAGTAATGTTAAAACAGTACATAAATGCTGTGAAACAATTAAAAAAAGCTTTATAACAGTGCAAAAATATAGTAGATCAACTGTATAGCACAATTATAAACATTTCAGAAGTGCAATTAAGTGAAATAAGTGTAAGAAATAACTTAGCCTGCTCTAGGAATCTTAAGGAATTTGCACTTATGCAATGCAATCCAGAGCCTGACAATACAAGCAGAGCCTTTATAAGACACAGGGTTTATATAGCAGTAAGAATGGAAGAGTTGGGAAATCAAATTACTCCTCAGCCCCTGCTATTACCCAATCACACGTACTACAGAAGGTCAGGAGGCCTTGTTACTCTCAATAATGAAGACAATCAGCAGAAAATGGCTGCCAGAAACACAAACAAAACTTCCAGCCTACACAACAGGCCTCTATCAAGATTATGCCACCTAAGCAGAACACAGAAACCTCACTTTAAAAGCATAGAAAGAACACCAACAAATAGAAAATCCAAGTCTCAGTATGAAAAAGCAGTTTACAATTTAGTAACTTAAATAAAAACAATTATAGTAATACACACTATTACAGTTCCTAGCTGTAGCCACTAAATGAAAGTTTTAAACAGATCAAGGAGCAGACTAGAGAATGCTTTTAACAGACAAAAATGCACATAAAGGTTCGGATAGAACAATCACAAACAGAAAATACGACTCTCAGTATGAAAAAGCAGTTTACAGTTAAGTAATGTTAAAACAGTACATAAATGCAGTGAAACAATAAAAAAAGCTTTATAACAGTGCAAAAATATAGTAGATCAACTGTATAGCACAATTATAAGCGTTTCAGAAGTGCAAATCAGTGAAATAAGTGTAGGAAATAACTTAGCCTGCTCTTGGAATCTTAAGGAATTTCCACTTATGCAATGCAATCTAGAGCCTGACAATACAAACACAGCCTTTATAAGTCACAGGGTTTATATAGCAGTTAGAATGGAAGAGTTGGGAAGATCAGATTACTCCTCAGCCTCTGCTATTACCCAATCACTCGTACTACAGAAGGTCAGGAGGCCTTGTTACTCTCAATAATGAAGACAATCAGCAGAACATGGCTGCCAGAAACACAAACAAAACTTCCGGCCTACACACCAGGCCTCTATCAAGATTATGCCACCTAAGCAGAACACAGAAACCTCACTTTAAAAGCATAGAAAGAACATCCACAAAAAGAAAATCCAAGTCTCAGTATGAAAAAGCAGTTGACAATTTAGTAATTTAAATAAAACAAAAACAATTATAGTAATGCACACTATTACAGTTCCTAGCTGTAGCCACTAAATGAAAGTTTTAAACAGATCAAGGAGCAGACTAGAGAATGCTTTTAACAGACAAAAATGCACATAAAGGTTCGGATAGAGCAATCACAAACAGAAAATACAACTCTCAGTATGAAAAAGCAGTTTACAGTTAAGTAATGTTAAAACAGTACATAAGTGCAGTGAAACAACAAAAAAAGCTTTATAACAGTGCAAAAATATAGTAGATCAACTGTATAGCACAATTATAAGTGTTTCAGAAGTGCAATTCAGTGAAATAAGTGTAAGAAATAACTTAGCCTGCTGTTGGAATCTTAAGGAATTTCCACTTATGCAATGCAATCCAGAGCCTACAATACAAGCAGAGCCTTTATAAGACACAGGGTTTATATAGCAGTAGAATGGAAGAGTTGGGAAATCAGATTACTCCTCAGCCCCTGCTATTACCCAATAACTCGTACTACAGAAGGTCAGGAGGCCTTGTTACTCTGAATAATGAAGACAATCAGCAGAAAATGGCTGCCAGAAACACAAACAAAACTTCCAACCTACACAACAGGCCTCTATCAAGATTATGCCACCTAAGCAGAACACAGAAACCTCACTTTAAAAGCATAGAAAGAACACACACAAACAGAAAATCCAAGTCTCAGTATGAGAAAGCAGTTTACAATTTAGTAATTAAAATAAAACAAAAACAATTATAGTAATGCAAACTATTACAGTTCCAAGCTGTAGCCACTAAATGAAAGTTTTAAACAGATCAAGGAGCAGACTAGAGAATGCTTTTAACAGACAAAAATGCACATAAAGGTTCGGATAGAGCAAGCACAAACAGAAAATACAACTCTCAGTATGAAAAAGCAGTTTACAGTTAAGTAATGTTAAAACAGTACATAAATGCAGTGAAACAATAAAAAAGCTTTATAACAATGCAAAAATATAGTAGATCAACTGTATAGCACAATTATAAGCATTTCAGAAGTGCAATTCAGTGAAATAAGTGTAAGAAATAACTTAGCCTGCTCTTGGAATCTTAAGGAATTTGCACTTATGCAATGCAATGCAGAGCCTGACAATACAAGCAGAGCCTTTATAAGACACAGGGTTTATATAGCAGTAAGAATGGAAGAGTTGGGAAATCAGATTACTCCTCAGCCCCTGCTATTACCCAATCACACGTACTACAGAAGGTCAGGAGGCCTTGTTACTCTCAATAATGAAGACAATCAGCAGAAAATGGCTGCCAGAAACACAAACAAAACTTCCAGCCTACACAACAGGTCTCTATCAAGATTATGCCACCTAAGCAGAACACAGAAACCTCACTTTAAAAGCATAGAAAGAACTCCCACAAATAGAAACTCCAAGTCTCAGTATGAAAAAGCAGTTTACAATTTAGTAATTTAAATAAAACAAAAACAATTATAGTAATGCACACTATTACAGTTCCTAGTTGTAGCCACTAAATGAAAGTTTTAAACAGATCAAGGAGCAGACTAGAGAATGCTTTTAACACACAAAAATGCACATAAAGTTTCGGATAGAACAATCACAAACAGAAAATACAACTCTCAACATGAAAAAGCAGTTTACAGTTAAGTAATGTTAAAACAGTACATAAATGATGTGCAACAATTAAAAAAAGCTTTATAACAGTGCAAAAATATAGTAGATCAACCGTATAGCACAATTATAAGTGTTTCAGAAGTGCAATTCAGTGAAATAAGTGTAAGAAATAACTTAGCCTGCTCTTGGAATCTTAAGGAATTTCCACTTATGCAATGTAATCCAGACCCTTACAATAAAAGCAGAGCCTTTACGGTAATCTCCAAGTATAGTACCTCGCACTCAGTTCTGCGCAGCTTTGGGCGTGGAGTGGGCGTGACGTACATGATTGGCAGGGGAAAGTAGAGTGAGTGACAGTCACTGCAGGTTACCGTTTCAATATCACACTTATGCTTCGGAATGCACGTGTTAATTCACACTGTCTTGTTCTGGCAACCTTTCACCTTAGCAGGACTAAGAAGAGTCGAGGCATTTTCCCTATCTGTAACAGTCCAGTACTATGACGTTGTGCAGCACTATTTCCATGATGTGGAATCAAAATAATGCCCTCAAGCATACCTCTCAACCTTCCATCTCCAAAATAAGGAACATTAGCCCGTATAATGTGGAACAAATGGGCAAAATTTGGAACACATACTAATGGCTTACTAACAACTTCAACTAGGAAGGTCATGGGATGGTTTACATACTATCCTTTTAGTTATAAAAAAGATCTTGAAATGTTTCCCTTATCAGATCCATCATTGACTACATCGGCCCATTTACTAGGTACAGATCCAACCATGTCACTTGACAGTAAAACCCCGTAAACGTCTAAATAAAATACTAGGTACAGATCCAACCATGTCGCTCGACAGTAAAACCCCGAAAATTTCTAATTAAAATGAAGCGTCTTAAATCCTGACAGTAAAACCCGATAGATTTCTAAATAAAATTAAGCGTCTTAAATCCTATAGCTAACCTGGAAGGCTAATACGACTCACTTTGTACTCAATAGCCTGTCCTCTGCTCTGATATGGCAAATGTTTAGTCCTATGTGAATTCTTACTTTGCAAAACCAGTGGTGCTCATACCTCTATATTCTTAGCAGAATAAATAGATTTTAAACACTGCTATTTTAAACCTAGATAATTGGTAGAATGACCGGGTCTGTGTCAGCTAGCGTCTTGTGAAGGATTTGAAGTCTTTAACATAAATGTGCATTAAAATACTCAGTAATTTGCCAGAAAAGCACAATTTTTATAAGGAACAGACCAAAAAAAGTATGAGGCAAAATCTAGACAGTCTGGTATGATTCATGTGTTCCACTAGAACAGGGACAGGGGAAAGCTGAAAGTAACAGAATGGCAGGAGCAAAATAAACATTAATGCGGGTTTGGGCTGGAGGAGTGTTCGGGGCGGGATTTCCTACTGTGCATCCTGCGAGGTACTACACTTGGAGATTACCGCCTTTATAAGACACAGGGTTTATATAGCAGTAAGAATGGAAGAGTTGGGAAGATCAGATTACTCCTCAGCCCCTGTTATTACCCAATCACTCGTACTACAGAAGGTCAGGAGGCCTTATTACTCTCAATAATGAAGACAATCAGCAGAAAATGGCTGCCAGAAACACAAACAAAACTTCCAGCCTACACAACAGGCCTCTATCAAGATTATGCCACCTAAGCAGAACACAGAAACCTCACTTTAAAAGCATAGAAAGAACACCCACAAATAGAAACTCCAAGTCTCAGTATGAAAAAGCAGTTGACAATTTAGTAACTTAAATAAAACAAAAAAAATTATAGTAATGCACACTATTACAGTTCCTAGCTGTAGCCACTAAATGAAAGTTTTAAACAGATCAAGGAGCAGACGAGAGAATGCTTTTAACAGAGAAAAATGCACATACAGGTTCGGATAGAGCAATCACAAACAGAAAATACAACTCTCAGTATGAAAAAGCAGTTTACAGTTAAGTAATGTTAAAACAGTACATAAATGCAGTGAAACAATAAAAAACAAGCTATATAACAGTGCAAAAATATAGTAGATCAACTGTATAGCACAATTATAAGTGTTTCAGAAGTGCAATTCAGTGAAATGTGTAAGAAATAACTTAGCCTGCTCTTGGAATTTTAAGGAATTTCCACTTATGTAATGTAATCCAGACCCTGACAATAAAAGCAGAGCCTTTACGGTAATCTCCAAGTGTAGTACCTCGCACTCAGTTCTCCGCAGCTTTGGGCGTGGAGTGGGTGTGACATACATGATTAGCAGGGGAAAGTAGAGTGAGTGACAGTCACTGCAGGTTACCATTTCAATATCACACTTATGCTTTGGAATGCACGTGTTAATTCACACGGTCTTGTTCTGGCAACTTTTCACCTTAGCAGGACTAAGAAGAGTCGAGGCATTTTCCCTATCTGTAACAGTCCAGTACTATGATGTTTGTGCAGCACTATTTCCATGATGTGGAATCAAAATAACGCCCTCAAGCATACCTCTCAACCTTCCATATCCAAAGTAAGGAACATTAGCCCGTATAATGTGGAACAAATGGGCAAAATGTGGAACACATACTAATGGCTATCTAACAGCTTCAACTAGGAAGGTCATGGGATGGTTTACATACTCTCCTTTTAGTTATAAAAAAGATCTTGAAATGTTTCCCTTATCAGATCCATCATTGACTACATCGGCCCATTTACTAGGTACAGATCCAACCATGTCACTCGACAGTAAAACCCCGTAAATTTCTAAATAAAATACTAGGTACAGATCCAGCCATGTCGCTCGACACTAAAACCCTGAAAATTTCTAATTAAAATGAAGCGTCTTAAATCCTGACAGTAAAACCCCGTAGATTTCTAAATAAAATTAAGCGTCTTAAATCCTATAGCTAACCTGGAAGGCTAATACGACTCACTTTGTACTCAATAGCCTGTCCTCTGCTCTGATATGGCAAATGTTTAGTCCTATGTGAATTCTTACTTTGCAAAACCAGTGGTGCTCATACCTCTATATTCTTAGCAGAATAAATAGATTTTAAACACTGCTATTTTAAACCTAGATAATTGGTAGAATGACCGGGTCTGTGTCAGCTAGCGTCTTCTGAAGGATTTGAAGTCTTTAACATAAATGTGCATTAAAATACTCAGTAATTTGCCTGAAAAGCAAATTTTTTTAAGGAACAGACCAAAAAAAGTATGAGCCAAATCTAGACAGTCTGGTATGATTCATGTGTTCCACTATTTTCACATTTCCCGCACAAGTTTCTTCCACTGTCAACCTTTTACAGTAAAAAATCTGCACCCCATGACCCTAGAATAGGGACAGGGGAAAGCTAAAAGTAACGGTATGGCAGGAGCAAAATAAACATTAATGCGGGTTTGGGCTGGAGGAGTGTTCGGGGCGGGATTTCCTACTGTGCATCTTGCGAGGTACTACACTTGGAGATTACCGCCTTTATAAGACACAGGGTTTATATAGCAGTAAGAATGGAAGAGTTGGGAAGATCAGATTACTCCTCAGCCCCTGCTATTACCCAATCACTTGTACTACAGAAGGTCAGGAGGTCTTGTTACTCTCAATAATGAAGACAATCAGCAGAAAATGGCTGCCAAAAACACAAACAAAACTTCAGCCTACACAACAGGCCTCTATCAAGATTATGCCACCTAAGCAGATCACAGAAACCTCACTTTAAAAGCACAGAAAGTACACCCACAAATAGAAAATCCAAGTCTCAGTATGAAAAAGCAGTTGACAATTTAGTAATTTAAATAAAACAAAAACAATTATAGTAATGCACACTATTACAGTTCCTAGCTGTAGCCACTAAATGAAAGTTTTAAACAGATCAAGGAGCAGACTAGAGAATGCTTTTAACAGACAAAAATGCACATAAAGGTTCGGATAGAGCAATAACAAACAGAAAATACAACTCTCAGTATGAAAAAGCAGTTTACAGTTAAGTAATGTTAAAACAATTTAAAACAGTACATAAATGCAGTGAAACAATAAAAAAAGCTTTATAATAGTGCAAAAATATAGTAGATCAACTGTATAGCACAATTCTAAGCATTTCAGAAGTGCAATTCAATGAAATAAGTGTAGTATTTACTACTCAAGTTAACCCCCTACCCTAAGCAGCAGTACCTCAGCTACCACCTTATCAATTTAATACTAGTTATATTTAACTGAGGTTAACAGTTTTCAATTCAATTATCTATCAAGACAAAACTACACATTTGGTAAAACAGCATCATATAAACTAAAATAAACTTTTTTTTTTAAAAACTGTTCATACTATTATATAGATCTATGTAATATATAACACTTGTATTCTAATAGCATTCAAATAATCTTAATGTTAGAAATCAAGAGGAGAGAAAATTATGTTCTAACATTCATTTAAATCAAAAACTTTGGCTAATATGATTCAGACATTACATGCATTAAGATGCATCTTTTTTCTGTCATGTGAATTCTATCAACAGCTTCCCAAAAAATCTTGAATTGTTTGTATATGAGCATTTACTTAAACTCATTATTGTCAATAGAGTAAAATATTGTATTCATAAAAATTATTATAAATCATATTGCATAGTTATGCAGATTCTCAGAAACACCTCGTTATTACCTAAAAAAAAAGCCATCACACACATAAACACAGACACACACATATACACATACACACACATATATACACACCCACACACACACACACACACACACACACACACACACACACACACACACACACACACACACACACACATACATATACACATACACATATATACATACATACACACACACACACACACACATATATATATATATATATATATATATATATATATATATATATATATATATCTGATCTCACTGAGTTGTGTCTTTGTAGAGCAGTATCCTACTTGCTGTCCCTAGAATAAATCTGTCTGCTTTATACAAAATAATGCACAGCAAACACATATTAGTAACCAGATTTTACAATCATGCTAACCTACTGCTTTAAAATATATCACATGACATTTCTTCCAGAATAGAATTATAAGATTATTTATGCTTGTCAATCAGATGAATTAAATGAGTTATAGTAAAGTATATGTTTGGGACACAAGTTTTAACACAGATTATTATGCTACTGTTAAGTAGATTTTCAAAACATTTAAATAAATGTTTCATTTTCTATGCCTTCTAAAATAAGATATTTACTTGCTACAAGAAACTACATCATTTAAACTCATCATAACTGACATATTTTATGAATAGAGTATTTTCCTGAATCTGTGGTGTGTCAGTGTGATAACCTTGTCAATGTTTATACTAACTGCTTTCAGTTTCTCTGTGAAAATTCTGTGAGTGAAGCTTCTGAGGAAACTCATGGACACTGTGCATGAGACAGCCCACATCCCAGATTGTCTCCTTAACATTTTGGCGGAAACTTATTAAAACTTGTGGCAAACATTCATTTTGTCAATAGAGTAAAATATTGTATTCATAGAAATTATTATAAATCATATTGGATAGTTATGCAGATTCTCAGAAAAAAAGCCATCACACTCACACACACACACATACATACATACACACACACACACACACACACACACACACACACACATATATATATATATATATCTGATCTCACTGAGTTGTGTCTTTGTAGAGCACCATCCTACTTGCTGTCCCTAGAATAAATCTGTCTGCTTTATACAAAATAATGCACAGCAAACACATATTGGTAACCAGATTTTACAATCATGCTAACCTACTGCTTTAAAATATATCACATGACATTTCTTCCAGAATAGAGTTATAAGATTATTTATGCTTGTCAATCAGATGAATTAAATGAGTTATAGTAAAGTATATGTTTGGAACACAAATTTTAACACAGATTATTATGCTGCTGTTAAGTAGATTTTCAAAAAACATTTAAATAAATGTTTCATTTTTTATGCCTTCTAAAATAAGACATTTACTTACTACAAGAAACTACATCATTTAAACTCATTATAACTGACATATTTTATGAACAGAGTATTTTTTCCTGAATCTGTGGTGTGTCAGTGTGATAACCTTGTCAATGTTTATACTAACTGCTTTCAGTTTCTCTGTGAGAATTCTGTGATTTGAAGATTCTGAGGTAACTCAAAGACACTGTGCATGAGACAGCCCACATCCCAGATTGTCTCTCTTAACATTTTGGCGGGAAACTTATTAAAAACTAGTGACAAACATTCATTAGCAGTGTAAATGCATCTAAACATGACAGAACCTCCACAATGTATTCCACAGATCATCACAGCCTCTATGCAAGTGAAATTAAACTCAAAATTACCAACAAGCAATAAAACTCAGCATTCTTCTCCCAACTCAATTTTCATACAAATCCTATTATTCACTGTGCCCACACAGTCAAAAGCATTTCTATATATTAATAAAGAAAAGAAAAGAGAGTAGAAAATAAAAGGGAGTGAGGCAGAAATAAAAAATGTAAGAGAAAGCTGTAAGAAGTATATACAATGGAATGTTACTTACTGTTTATATTAATAGAGTTAAAAATAAAACATATTATTTACTCTTATTTAGTTCTGATTATTATTAGTTAAAGCATGACAGATTATTTACAAACAAGCATAAGCAGTATAATCAAGAAAGTATAATTAGAAATAGCATTTGAAGAACTTATAAACTTTTACAAGAAATAAATATGTTATTATTCTATTAATGATATTTTCATTACTGTTCTCTCCCTGCCCTCCCCCACCCTTTACCCACTACATAATCTAAATAGAATGTCATTGTTTAAACAAAGAAAATAATAAAAGAAGAAGGAAAAAAAAAAGGTAAGGATAAAAAAATGTATCAAATTACTAACCTTACTTTTTTCAGAAAGAGAAACAAATCGAGTCACAGCCTGCCATTAAATCCTCAGGCATTTTGACTGGTTATGAAACAAAACATTTCTTTGCACATAGAGAATAACTTTGATTAAATCTTTTCCAAAATATTTGTGGCTTTCTGGAAATGCAGGAACTATATTCAAAAAGATTAATAATGAACTAAAATGATGAGAGACCAAAAAAAATATAACAAATCATTTGTTTTTTAGTCTCTTCTTCTTCTCTGAAGTCTTCCAGGAAGCTTCAGTTGCCAATCTCTTTAATGAAGAACTAGCCCATTCCATTTCTTCTATTTTATCCAAAATCCTTTTTTCTTTGACAAACAGTAAAGCAGAGTCTAAATCATCGAAGACCTTAGGACCATCAGGAAGGAAGATTTTAAGCTTGGAAGGAAACAGAAGGTATGTTTTAAACTGTGCTTTTTTAAGCTCCCTTATTAGTGGCAGAAAAACTTTTCTTTTAGCAATTACCATGGAAGAATAGTCATTGTCAAAACGCACAGTTGTCTCATTAAACTTAACAGGAGCTTTAGCCCAAGCAGATTTAAGAACCATCTCTTTATCAAAAGATGATAGAAATCTAACTATAACTGATCTAGGATAGTTTTTGTTAGAGTTAGTATTAGCTATAGATCTATGTGCTCTTTCGATACCAAAAGAGAATGCTTCTGGTAAATCTAAAGTTTTAGGGAGCCATGTTGTTAAAAAGAAGTAATATTGTTACCTCCAATATTTGCTGGCAGTCCAAAAATCTAATGTTATTGTGCCTAGATCTATTTTCCAGGTCATCCAGCTTTGTTTGTAAATGTGTATTTTGTTTCAGCAGAAAATCAATGTTGATTCCCTCTTCTTGTATTTTATTTTCCATGTCATTCACAGCTTCTTCTATGCCTGTCATCTGGATCTTCTGTTGTTGCAGGTCCATATGTAACAAGTCTATTTGTTTTGTAGTTTTTCTATGAAAGTGTCTATTTTAGTATCCATTTTATCCATCTTAGCAGTAAGTTGCTGGACTATAATTATCAGAGACTGAAGTTCTTTCTTGATGCTGGAGTCTTGAGAATTTGTCTTACTGGAACTCATTTCAGACTGATAAACTGACAGGAAAATTTCCAAAGTAATTTCTGACAGGAATATTATTAAGATTTCCTTTCTTTTTTAGATATAGTTCAAGAACTATATAAAACAAACATATTTAGAAAGAAAATTACTTCAAGAATTAATTTTTTAAGTAATTAATTCCTGTCAATGTAATGAAATTGGTGGAGCTGAAGAAATCTGCTGCTATCCTGTGTTCATCCTTGGCCACGCCCCCCAAAACAACACATTTTTGACAAAATGGATTTACTGGTTTTATAGGATCATATTTGTATATTGGGCTAACAACCACTAGGGCCCATATTAGCCTAGCCATGCAACCCAAGTCTGACCCACAAATTTGATTTTTATGGGGGTGATTTAATGGCTACCTCTGACCATCAGAGATAGGTGCCAGACCAGTGTTGAATTTCCGATTAACCATCCATTGGTCCAAGTTGCACTTAAATAGGGAGTGGGAGGAACTCTGTTTCACATGGATGGGAAGTGTGTTCCAGAGAATGGGAATTCTCCAGAGAAACATCTGTCTATCCAACATATCCTATTTATGTTGCAAACAAAATTTAGGACTTTTAATGTAGTAGTTCTGATGCTGTTTGTTTTGTGGGTGTGCAATTCATCAAAAGATGGTTCAGGGATGCCTTGTATACCAGGTAAAGATCAGTTCAGGCTCTCAGAAGTCTGTATAATACCAAGTACAGATAGGGCTTTGAGGCAATCAACACAGAATGTTGTGTTTACTGCCTGTATTATTTTGTAAGGAATCTTTGTGGATGTTCCAGTTGCTACATGGGTCTGGTCAGGTGTATACCAAAGGGGGAGTTCTACTCTATGATGGGTCTGATGAGGGCCAAATACAGTGGTATGATGACCTCTCTAGATCAAGATGCCATGCCCTTGCTTATAAGTTGAACAACATTGAAGGATTTTCTTACTACCTTGGACACATGGTGGTTGAATGCTAGAATACTAGCAACATGAGTTCCTAGATCCCAGACTACTGAATCATCTTTTAGGGTATTTTATTGATGATGTAGTTACTCTGGGTGGTCTACTTCCAAAATGTACTATAATGCATTTCTTTCAACTGAGTTTTAAGCCATGGCTTTGGCACCAAGTGTTTGTCTGTGTCAGACTTTCATGAAGGGTGTTCTTGTTTTCGGGAATCAATGACTACTCCCAGTTTGCAATCATCTTTGAACTTAGTTAGCTGCAGGCCTTTGACATTGGCTTGTGGTGCAATGACATGACAGAAACTGCAAATGTCACTATGTCTCGAGGAATGAAGCATGTTCCATCAGCCCAGTGCTTGAATTACAACAATATAAATTTTTGTAAGGTCAGCATAGGTTGAATTATAGTGTAATAGTAGGATGCTCCTTTAAGAGCTAGTGGAGTGGCATGAAGAGTGTTAACAATCAATTAATATGTATAACACCTATTGGTTGTATTTTATTCCTCAATTTATTCATTCATTTTAATCAAGGTATATAAAGTTTCAGTTGTGAGTCATCATTCGTTCTGATGAATTTCTGTTGTAATTATTGTTTGCTGCAGCCTGACACATATATTCAGAAAGCTCCATAATGTCACTCTTCATGTTGTCCAGAGAGGTAAAACTTATGTCATTTTATACCTACATGGACTGTGATGGATTCATACTGATACCCGTGGCATAATGACTTGATTTCATGCATGATATGGTGGATTCTGGCTCCAGATAAACAACTAACAGTTATCTTCTCCTTATTTAGCCTGGTTAGAGGGACATCAGTATATCTTATAATGGAGTCCCCTATGACGAGGATTCCTGGAAGTGCATTTGCTTGCCTTAGGGTCTTAAGTGTTTGGGGCCCCACTGACAGTGACAGCATGTTTGATATTAGGTGTTGTTTTTTCTTAGTGCCTTTGAGCTTGCTGAGGCATAGCTTTGACAATGGGAAGTCTAGGTGATCTTTGTTGCTTAGGAAGATCGCTTTTGAGTTCCCTCAGCATACATTAGTCGATGTTTATGTTGTGTGTTATGTGAGGTTTGTCTATGTGTGTGTTGTGTGCTATGTAAGGTGGGGGTTGTGTGTGTGATTTTGACAACTAGATGGGTGCTTGTATGTCAGAGTATAGCCTCCAATGTCATTGTGTAAGTACACCTCTCATATACTGTGTCTGCTTTTTAAGGATTAAGTGGTTGTAGGTAAACATGAGGCAGTTGCTACATTGTCTTAGGATGCCCATATCGACCAAGGTGGCGACAAAGAAGTTAGAAAATTCAATATCCATACTGTCCAGTCCTTTGGTGAGCTACAAGAGGTGGTGTATTGCAGTTAGATGGCTATTAAGGTTACTTTGTTGGTACAGACTAGTAGGGATGCTTTATTAGGGCAGACTGTGCTAAACAGTACTAAATTCTACTAACTAATGTTTAAACAAATACTGAATTCCACTAAAACTGTAGGTATTGCCACTTGACACCCAGCTAGCTGCTCTAAGCTTGTCTGTGCACAAGGTATTTCCTCTAAATTGCTACTTTACAGGGTACAGTTTTATGGACTGTTCTACAGGGAAATTTTGCTTTCTAGCTGTTTGCTATTATACAGGGCAATGTTAATTCTTGCACAAAATTTTAGCAGCACAGAAAAAAAAGAAAACTAACTAATGATCACTCTGGCCTATAAAATGACTACACTACAAGTCCTTTTGTGCATTTCCCAACTCAGATAGAGCAGGTAAACACCATTTTCTTCAGAATTAATAAACAAAGTCCCTCGTAATGAAAAAAAACACAATAGAAGAGATCCACAAGTGTAATACTACTACAAACCAATTAAACAGCCAGCTCCCTTGCCAAAGACTATTTCAAAGCAGTCTTACAGAAGTAACAGTGAGTTGAAGGGCATTTTTTTTTACAAAAAATACAATGAAATACACAAATAAAAGCAGAAAACCATAGCAAGCACTCAAAATAATTTAAGGAACTGTGATTTAGTAATCATAGGTACTTAACTTTGCCTGGATGGCACTGGTTCCACAAGTAAAACACTTCTGGAATGGAGGCTAGAACTCCAAGCTTTGCTGAGCTCTAGAAAAATGAGCAGGAGACAGTATGTTGTAAAGTAGGTTTACTCAAGAGCAATACTGGTTTGGTGAGCACTCAGTATCATGGATCTATTGAAAACAATATGTGGGAAGCATACATAAACAGTTTATACAGCAGGCAATAGCAATGAAAGAAGGGTGGGAGGTACTTTGGAAACCAGATTATCACAAGGGATGGAAACCACAGATACAGCCTTATAAAACCACCACAGCAAAAGAATGGGATGGTTGGGAAAATTTTTCAGGGAACAAGTAGGCTAGCTAGAGAGGCATTGAATCAACTAAAGCCAGTATTGGTGCTCTTTCAGAAACTTTAGCTTAATGTGTTAGTGGGGGATGAGGCAGACACAGAGTTTAATTTTAAGAAGGCAAATGATAAACAGAAATAAAAGCACTGAAGCCCAAACTGGAGCAGAGACAATTCTCTCACTACTGAGCTTTTACTACAGTGTAAAGCACCAGACTACACAAACATTTACCAGTAACACTGTTCATAGAAAAATGCAGTAATAAATGACTAAAGCTCAAATGTGGCAGAGAATCTAGCAGAGAAGCCTTTTTGTAAAACCAAAAGAGACTCTAGTTGCACAGCCTGGAGCAAAGACAATTTTGTCACTATTGAGCTTCTACTATAGTTTAATGCACCAGAAAATGAAGAAATTTACCAGTAATACTGTCTATGAGAACAAATGCAATAATAAATGACTAAGGCTCAAATCTGACAGAAAATCTAGCAGATAATCCTTTTTGTAAAACTGAAACAGACTCTAGGTGCAAGAACAGTCAATAAAGAATTATTTTATTATAACGTATAATAAGAGAAGCAAAATTAATGAGTACTCTCTCCGGAATGCCACATTTCCACGAAAATCAATGTTTTCAAATATTCAGATAATCCATATTCACGATTACCTGGTATTTTTCTTGGAAAAAATTAAAATTGTGTCTTTGATCATCAGCAAAGTTGGTTAAACATAAACCATTTATATCAGCATTCATGCCAGAAAAGTATATGCCAAAGAGAAGAACACAACAGACCTCTGTGGAAGATAGTTAGTGGCACTGACATTCTAACCTTAATGGTATAAGCTATTTCAGATACTTAATTACCTATTTAGCAAAAGTATATATCAGTTAATATTGAATTGGGAGTGTTGGTCTGTAATCCCAGCATGAGGAATCCCGATGAAGGCTTTGACAAGATCCAGGTAGGCATTGTGCACTGTATGCCCTTTATCCATACCCCAAGTAAACCTTTCAAAGAACATGAAAAGGTTAAGCAATCATAATCAGTATTTCATAAAGGAAATATACTGTGCATCCAGGCATAGGTTCACCTATATTGTTTTTAATTAGTTTACATATAATATCTTCCAAAGCTGATAGGCCTGTATTTTCCAGGGACAGTAGCAGGATCATCTTTATGCAATGGCATCATAATAGCTGTTCTCTACACCTTGGTAATGTCTCCATTACATAGACTCAGTTTGAAAAGTTGATCTAGGGTTGTGCTATATGGGACTTAGTCGTCTTAACAGATGATCTACATTTCTTCTGCTGGAGAGTGGGGATTTCAGATAGGTGTCATCAACCTTGGCTTAGGACAGTACCTTCCATCACTTTCAATAATACAAGCTGTTCTTTTAGGCATAGATATGCTGCTATTGCAACTACTCTTCCTGCTTAACATTCTACTTTGTTATTGTATAAGGTGACCATCTAGAAATTCAGTCATGAATAAGCTGCTGATATTGTATGTGTATATAACCTACATATGTAATAATGGACATTCACTAGACATTTGTTACATTTTATTAAGTTCATAGTTTTCATAAATATATACCAGTCATGAGTATCAAGAGGTCTAGCTATGAATGTCCAAAATATGAAATAACAACTTCCACAATAAAGATATGCCATATTATATAACATAGGGGTGAATTTGTGATTGCTCAGCAAATAGTTCTGAATGCAGCCAATATGTGAATTGTTTGGCATGTACTGGAAGTTTTTTCTTTTTCATATGCAAAGGCATTCCTTGAATGCCAGTATGGTATCTTTATATGTTAGCAAAGTTCATGCTCTTCATGCAGGTGTTCATGGTGCTGTTTGTTTTGTGCAGCAGCAAATGATCGAATGCGATAGGATCTTTAATGGCTGGGAGTGAAGAGTGTAAACAGCAAAAGGAGCCTGTACAAGGGAGAATATATTGCAAAAGCATTCAATCTGCTAATGTAATTTATTGAGTTACAAATAGTCATTTCTTGGTCAAAAAAAATGTGCAAAGGCCTATAAAGTTAAACCAAATGCTTTGAGAAAGCTGGTATATATCAAGTGATGCCAATGCATTAGCTTGCTGAAGAAGGTTTTAGTAAGAACCGTTAGCATTTTGCTTTCTGTGCGTTAACATGTTTTTGACATTTTCAATCAGGATTTTTCACTCTACCTGACAACCTAATAGCCAGTATTTTGGACTCTTCTACACAGTTTAAATTATTAAAGTTATGCTGGTACATTTCAGCAGGTGCCAGACATAATTGACTCAAATGTCTGAGCCTTTCTAAATTGTATATATATTTACTTGGGGGCAACATATGATTGAATATGTGTCAAAGATGCAGAATTTTAGAGTAGTCTTTTGATTACACACTGATAGTCAGGGACCATCTCTCAGTTGATAAGTCCATGTGCTTGCTTTTCAGCAATATTCTCCACATCGTGCAACTTGTTCGGCCTGAGCACCTGCCTGCATGGGGTCGGCATGTCATGGTTTCTACCACCTGGATTACTCTATTATTTCTTTCTTTGTTTCTTTCTATTTATTTATTTTTTGTTATAAACTGTACTTCCCTTAATTCAGAAGTTGACCAGTTGCACCTAATGCAGAATCCTGATGCTTTTTCACTATCATCATTTCAAAGCAATTACTACACGGGTCTTCTAATGAATTTGCATATGTAGAATGTTCTGGTTTTCATTGCTTTGTATGACATAGTTCCTACCTCACATAGTTGATGGTACCATATCATCCTTCCTGCATATTCTAATCTGTCACCTTAGTACTGCTGAAATTTCAGGAGGATGCAGTCTGAGACTTTTGATGCATATACCGTTAGCTTATAAGCTTCCTCACAGAAGTCGCACTGCCATGCTATCAGATGGGAGGTTCCAAACTCGAGTGTATACTCAGCCTGTGAATAAGCTACCACTACAGGGAAAAAATACTACTTTGACTACAACTTAACAAACAGTATTGATGATTGGATGATAGACACAGATTACACCATTGTTATCATGCACACTCCTACTCAAGTTTGGGCAGTGAGCACTATAAAGTAGAAGTGTAGCACAACATTTTAAATGTGTCTTCTTAAAGGTTTATATGATTTGGCTTCTTATGGTTCCAGAAGAATTACCTTTTGCCCAGTGATCCTATTATAGAGAACATATTTCCCGTTTTTGACTAGCTTCTGTGGTAACCCAGTAAAGATATAGTAAAATCTACTTGCATACGACCTATTTCATTCAGTCCATTCAGTCTGACAAATGGGATATGAAGTATTTATAGAAGCTCTACTGCAGCTTTCTGCCAGTGTTGCGATTTCCTGTAGCTCTTTTAAAAAACACATATAGTTCCCTTTGTGCTGTGACTATCAGAGTTCATTTGCCACCATAACAAATTGCATGAAGTTTTATGTAAATAACTTATACCACCAGTGTCAAACTCTGTATCTAACACCTTGCCTGTGAGTTATCTGAACAACACATGGTTGAACCACTAGTTAAGGAGCTGAGGTATCATGTTCTGAGCACATTTTCTTTTCTTATTTCAAAGTCAGTATGAAGCATGTTGATTCATGTTCTCTTATTCTATCAACTTCTCCATTTATGAGTCCTAATATTTCAAAATGTCCCTGTTAATTTCTGGATTTCTCCCTGATTGTGAATATTAATACTTTTGATACTTCTATTAATCCAGTTCAGTGTTGAGTCTTTGTGAGCTGTCGGTCTACTGTAGTAGACCCAACCTTCAGACATGACCTCCAATAACCTAAGCAGGATGATATAAGACAACTGCATATAAACCTAGTTAAAATAAACCACAAAGAAACACTGATAGAGTATATCAACACAAACAACAAAAGGCTGGAACAAATGGAAGAAGCTATAAACAGATATTCAGATGAGATGATGACAAAAAGTTGCAAAAATCAGAGGCTCAATGAAATGAAGAAGAAAAGGCTGACTGAATATGAGACTTCTCAGAAAGCAATGTTTCAAAAATAATATAATTAGAGGCCAAGGCACATAGGGAAAAGACTTGAGATTTTCAGCCTTTATACCAGTGAAGCTGGAAGGAACAGACTGCATTAAATTTATGAAAGCACAAATAAACAACTGGACTGGTATTCCAAAGCAGGACATTAATTGCACAGGCGCATTGTGTGTATGCTCCAAATCTAGCTATAAGAAAAGCAACCTAGACTTGTAATAGTAAGGATGCAATCCTACCAGCAGAAAGGAATTGATTTTGTCAAAACTGTGGCAGAAGGACAAAAATAATAAAAGTAGGTGAGCAGAGTGTTTGTGGAGAATGATTACTCTCATTATACATCAGGCAAGAGAGAAGTAAATTCATCCCTCTATTCAGAGAATGCCAAGACGCAGGAATTGAGATTCAAACTCCTGTGCCATCCAAGCTGTCTTCAAAGTAGTCTTCCCTGGAGAGACAAAATCATTTTTCGATTAAGTGTATGCTAACTTCCAGAGGAAATACAAAAGTTTGTCCAACAAAACTGAACTACAATGAAACAGAAGGAATTCTAGCTTCTCACTCCTGTGGTAATATAGTAAACACCACGGAGAGACTGCACCTGTGAAACCTTTTCCAGTATTTCAGTAGAAAATGTTGGGAGAGAAGGAAGGAAGCATGAGAGCTGGCCAGAAGAATTGAGAGGTGTGTTGGAAATGAAGCAGAGACAGGATTTGGTTGATGGAAGAACAGCAATATAATCAGTAACTTAATGTGGGATTACAAAGCATGAATTATATTTGTGAAATATGACAGCACAAAGAAAATCTGGTAGATTTTTACATTGAACTTCTTCAAATCTCAAGGTTAGTTAC
>NC_056749.1:198832751-198895237 GCF_019279795.1 Protopterus annectens | reverse complement strand
TGCTCTCTATTCTTGCTTGATGGGACCGTGTCCCTAGCACCTCTACCCTGGGTGGCTCAATGGAACAGACTCTTGAGAACCGTAGAACCAAAACTGGCTCTATCCCTGGAGGCCAAATCCAATTTGTAGTGAGAAACAAAGGTATGAGGAGTGGCCCAAGTGGCTGCTGCACAAATAGTGTCTATAGGGAGTCTAGCCTGAAAGGCTGTGGAAGTGGCTAAACTTCTGGTGGAATGCACTTTTGGTTTTGAGCACAGCTGTTTGCCTCTGAGTTGATAGATTTCGGAGATGGTGGACGAAAGCCATCTAGATAAGGTCACTTTGGAAACAGGAAGGCCTTTCTTATTTACAGCATAAGAAAGAAAGAGCTGATCGGATTTCCTGAATTGTTTTGTTCTGTCCAAATAATATCTGAGTTGGCAGTGAATATCAAGATAATGTAATTTTTGTTCCGATCTGTTGGAGTAATTAGGGAAAAATACAGGGAGATTAATAGATTGGTTCAAATTTGTTTTCGAAGCCACCTTGGGCAAAAAGGATGGATTAGTTCTCAAGGATACCCTGTCCTTGTGGAAGACCAAATAAGGGGGACGAACAGAGAGGGCATGAAGTTCTGATACTCTCCTGGCCAAGGTAATAGCGACAAGGAAGAGTGTTTTCCATGAAAGAAACTTCAGTGAACATGAAACAGCTGGCTCGAAGGGAGGAAGAATTAAGGATGTCAGCACTAGATTTAGGTCCCATTGAGGAGGAGGACTCCTAACAGGAGGTTTAAGGAGAAAAATCCCTTTTAGAAAAGCTCTACAAAGCCTGTGGGACATAATGTTGTGATCTGCAAACCCGACATGAAAGTTCGAGATAGCAGCCAACTGAACTTTGACCGTGGAAGATGAAGAGCCCGAGTGAAAGATTTCCGCTAAAAAATCTAAAACTGCATGTACAGGGGCAGTAAAGGGATCTATATTCTTTGATCTTGCCCAAAAAGAGAAGCGTTTCCACTTGCTGGTATAAATCCTCCTAGTAGAGGATTTAAGGGAAGCCACTATGATATCCCTAACCTGGTTAGAGATCATAGGAAGCCTGGCTAAGGAAGGAAGTGGAGCAACCAAGCTGTGAGGTTGAGAGAAGGAATGGACCGATGCAGCTGACCCGATTGGTGGATCAGAAGGTCTGGCACTGGGTCCAGATGCCACGGCTGCACCAAGAGGTGACAATGGAGGAATGGAAACCAAATTTGTCGAGGCCAATAGGGGGCAATGAGAATCATTTTGGCTCTCAAAACTGTGGCTTTCTGGAGTACTTGTGAAATCAATGGAAAGGGAGGAAAGGCATAAAGAAGTCCCTGGGGCCAATCTTGGGTAAGAGAGTCTCTGGGGGGATAGCCTGGCAGTGGGAAGAGAGAGAAGAAGTCTGGGCATTTGCTGTTTTGGGGAGTAGCAAAAAGATCGCAACATGGGTGGCCCCATTCTAGAAAAATCTCCTCCACTATAGATTGTTTGAGAGACCACTCGTGAGGCATGAGAATAGCTCTGCTCAATCTGTCCGCTAGAATGTTGGTTTTCCCAGGGATATGCGTTGCTACCAGAAACCGATGAGAGGAGATCGCCCATTGCCAAAGTCTGAGAGCTTCTTGACACAAGGGGTAGGACTTGGTTCCGCCCTGCTTGTTGATATACCATACTACAGACATGTTGTCCGTGTGAACTGCAATTGTTCCCAAGGGAAGAAAGTCGTTGAGGGCTTGCAACGTTAAAAGCACTGCTCTCATCTCTAGGACATTTATGTGCAGGTGGTATTCGAACGGTTGCCACGTCCCATGAACCATCCTGCCCTGATAATGACCCCCCCACCCGATCAGGGAGGCGTCCGTAGTGACTGTGGCTACCGGGGCTGGGGATACAAAGAGTCTGCCCTGATGAATCTGGGGAGAAGAAATCCACCAGGATAGGTGGTTTTTGCAAGCTTGTGTGACCAGGATTTGGTGACGCATGGGAAGTTGTTGGTAAGACCACTGGGTAAACAACATCCATTGAAGGAGACGCATGTAAAAGCGGGACAAGGGAAGAAGAGTAATGGCCGCTGCCATGAGGCCCAACACTTTCAGGACCAGTCTGGCTTGTACCTTTTTGCTGGCAAGGATGATCCGCACATGACTTTGGATATCTGAGATTCTTTGGTCTGTGAGGGTTGCTGACATCCAAACAGTGTCTAAATTTGTGCCTATGAAAGTAATAGACTGGCAGGGCAACAAGGAGGATTTTTCGTAGTTGATCGAAATTCCTAACTGAGTGCAGAGATTTAGGGTGTAATCCCTGGCTTGAAGAAGTTGATGCCTGGTGGTGGCTGAAAGGAGCCAGTCGTCGAGATACGGAAACACCTGGAATCCATGACGTCTCAGGTGAGCCGTAACCACTGCCATGCATTTGGTGAACACTCTGGGGGCTGTAGTGAGACCAAAGGGCAGGGCTCTGAATTGAAAATGACTGGACCCCAGCCGAAAGCGGAGAAACCTTCTGGAGCATCTGTGAATTTTTATGTGATAGTACGCATCCTGAAAGTATATTGAGCACATCCAGTTGTCTTTGCCCAGGAAGGGCAAAATTTCTTGAAGTGTGACCATTCGAAATCTCGTCTTTTTCACAGACTTGTTGAGTCTGCTGAGGTCCAATATTGGTCTCCAATCTCCCGTCTTTTTGGGGACCAAAAAGAACCTTGAGTATATTCCGGGCTCTGAATGGTCTGTTGTAACTGGCTGAATGGCCCTTTTGTGTAGAAGCTTTAATACTTCTAACTTTGCGATTTCCCTTAGACCGGGTGGCACATCTGGAAGGGAATTTTTGTGAGTGAAGGGACTTTCCTCGAAAGGAATTTTGTAACCCTCGGATATGATCGACTGTACCCATCTGTCTTGTGAGAGGGAACACCAGGCTTGTGGGTACAGCAATAATCTTCCCCCGACTGCCTCCAAGGATGGACAGTCGGGCAACACCTCAGGGATGCTGGAAGGGCTTGTCAGAGAGAGACTCTCTGCTTCCCTAGTTTTGTGGACCCCCTCTGCCTCTAGGGCGGCATCTGTTATTATTACCCCCTCTGCCTCTAGGGGTAAACTGACCACTTGTATCCAGCGTGACTCCTTGGGATTTGCGGAACCACATCTTTCCACCCTTCTGCCCTTTGGGGTAAGGTCTAGAAGGGGTGGAAAAACAGACTCCTACGGCAGAAAGAGTCTTGCCATCTTGCTCACACCTGGTCAATGTATCCTTCACTTGAGGACCAAACAAAGTTGACCCATCAAAGGGAGAGTTTGTGAAGGACGCCTTGAAGGGATCTGCAAAATTACAGAGCTGCATCTAGGATTGACGTCTCAGAGCCACTCCCGTACCTGTGGCTCTTCTCGCTCCATCTGCTGCATACGAAATCAGTCGCATGGAGGAGTTGGTTATGGAATTAAGGATTCCTAGGTGGGAAGCAATCTTGTCTTGTGCCCCCGGAGCTGCAGGATCCTGCACTACTTCACCTAGTTCTTTAAGGATGTCCCTTTGGAGTCTGGTGAAGTGACACAAATAATTCAGCGAACGCATAGCAAAGGTCACTGAGGAGAACATCCGCTTACCATACCTGTCCATGGTCCTAGAATCCTTGTTAGGAGGATGGACTGGTACGGAAGGATCTGCAAGTTCCTTTTTAGTGGCGGCCGCCACCACCATGGCATCAACAGGGACACCTTTTGTAAGGAATTGCTGTTCGGAAGGGGCTGTAATAAATTTAGAAGGCCTCCTGGGAACTGGCTCTATGGAATTAGGAGAAGCCCAAGCTTTTCGAGCGATTACCTGCATAAGGGGGTCAAAAGGCGGAGACACCCAGGAGGTGGAGGGTCGAGAACCAAATGCCTCTAGGTATACCGACTCATCCTCAGAGGGATTAATGGAGGGCCAGTTTCCCCTCTGTTTCAGGAGTTCTAGGATGTCTGAAAAAGAGACATCCTCAGAGGGGGATCTTGGGGACCCCTCCGACTCATCTAAGTCGGTATCGGAAGTAGTAGACTCAGGGGAGTCCAGGTGCTTCCTCTTACAAGTCCTCTTGCGCGAAGGATCTCCTGATGGATCAGGAGAATCCTCAGAAGAGGGGGTTCCTCCCAATGGGGAGACCTGAGGTGGTGGATCTCTCGGTCCGGGAGCAAGAGAGCGGGAAGAGATATCAACAGGCACCGTAGAGGGAGGAGCTAAAGGAATAGACTGCTGACTGAGCCCAGGGGCCAGCACACTCCTCATCAACTCGAAGGCTCCCCTCCCAGGGAGGTCCGAGAGAACCCGTTCCGAAGAAACTGGGACTCCCAGGCCCACCGAAAGGGAAGGCTCCGAGGCAGATGTCGGAGCCGAACTCACCAAGGCCGAAGCTCCAAGGGGAAGAGCGAGTCGGACAAGGGTCGGATGCCACTCACCCCCTCGGGCAGACCAGGGAAGCCCGGCCATCGAATCCCTCCAAGGAAGGTCTCAAGGAGGAGATAAGAGTAGATGCTGAAGGCGCAGAAAGGGGGAGGTATCTGGCCCTCAGCCATAGCAGTAACTATTCCCATAGACTCCAGCTCCAAACTCTGGGGTAGAGTCGAAGGAGGAACTTGAAGAGGGTGTGGACTAATAGTCGTCTGTTGAGACGGACTATGAAGCATTTGGGCTAGTGCCTGTGATTTTAACAATCTGCTTATCACCCTCTCTAAATCATGGTCTGACAACCTGGAAGACCTAGATGATCGGCTCCGATGGCTCCGCTCCGAAAGAAGAGGTGAGGCCGGAGCCGACAGTATCGGTTCCAAAGAGGGAGACCTGGACCTCTTCCTCGAGGGAACCATCGGAGCCGAAGACCCCACGGATCCAGACGGAGCCGATAACTTTTCGGCTCCGAGTGTAGGTCCAGATGTATCGGCTCCAGCCTGAGCCGATACAGGCAAGGAAACAATGGTGTCGGAGCCGGTCGGCACCAACACCGAAGCCTGAGCCACATGGTGGTCGGAGCCAGTCGGAGCCGACACCAAGGTGACAGTAACAGTATCGGCACCAATAGCCATCGGTGCCGAGGATTTAGCCAATTTAGGATCGGCTCCAGCCAGAGCCGATCTCTACTCCAAAAGATTCGGAGCCAAGGCCGAAGGCTTAGTAACTGAAGCCTGGACCTTGGTAGTTTTAGAAGGCTTGCCCGGAGCCGATTTGGCAGGGGAGCCCTCCGGTTTAAGGAGACCCCTTAAAATAAGTTTATTTCTCCTTTCCTGCAGGACTCTCTGGCTAAAAGAGTGACAAATTGCACAGGAGTCCTGCAGGTGGAGAGGTCCCAGGCAGTATAAACAAGAAGTGTGACCGTCTGTCAGAGACATCTTCTGACAGCACGAGTTACACTTCTTGAAGCCTGAGACCCTCTGTTCTTTAGACATAGTCCAAACAAACACTACACACACAGTCCCGAATCAGGCAAACTAAAGTTAAAGTATGTGAAGAAAAAACTCTCACACACACACACCCTGACAGGGGGGGGGGGGATGGGAGGGAATAAGGGCCTGACTAAAAAGGTAAAGAAGGAAAAATAAAGTTAGTCAGAAAAAGCCTCACAACTATCTAGAAATGATAGAAATCTATAGAAAAAAGAAAATTTCTCTGATTAGGGCTAAAATTTTAGTAATAATAAACACTTACCAGGAGCTGGTAAAAGGAGGACCTCATCAGCGAAGCAGCAAACGAGATCTGGGTACTTACCGCCTTGCATCATGGGATATGGGGCTGCCTCGTGCTGGTAAAAGTGACTCTCGAGCTTAGCAAGTGCCGAGTCGTAGCCGAGGATCGGCTCCGAACCCATCAAGCAAGAATGAAGGCGAGATTGACAACTTAACATCATGGGGTCACAATGTTCAACACCAGAAGTATACCCATCATTGGTGAGATCAGATCATAAACTAATCTCACTGGAAGTCCACATCCCGCCCCTACCCCAGATAAAAAAGACCACAGTGAAGAACTTCTCAAAAGCCGACTTCACACTTCTAAAGACTGGTGTGGTCTCTTTCAAGGCCCCCAAGCCAGCGGAAACCATTACCCAAGCCGCTGAATCACTTACAAATGCCTTCTACCAGCACCTCCAGGACTGCATGGATCAGGCAATCCCAAACAAAACAAAGACTCTTTGTACCAAAGGCAAGCGTCCAGTCTGGTGGACCCCAGCCATAAACAAGCTTTACAATAGAAGGAAGGAGCTACTACAAGATAGAGCAAAATCCGTAGAAGGGAAGACACCCCTGCTCATTATAAGTAAAAAAGTGAGATCTCCCATAAAATCATCCAAGGCAGATTTTGAGAGGAAACTCGCTAAGGACTGAAAAGACAATCATAAGGCCTTTTTTAGCTATGTTGGAAACCTGGGAGGAGACTCCCAGATATACTCAGAATTAGTTCAGAATGATGTAAAAATCACTGAACCTACAGACATTGCCAACATACTGGCTGACAAGTTCATTGCAGATTTCTCCCCCCCCCCAAAGGGAGAGATATCTATACCAGAGGATTGTAGCCCCCCAAACATCTCAAATTCTCAGGTGAGAACTGCTCTATCCAAGGCGAGAAACACAGCATCCATGGGACCAGATGGTGTCCCTGGTTGTGTGCTCCACGAACTCAATGAGGAATTAAACCCGCAGTTAGGGCAGCTGTTTAATCTTAGCCTCATCTCAGGATACGTACCCAAGGAGTGGCGTATGGCAACGGTGGTCCCACTTCACAAAGGAGGTGCCTCCACCGGCCCCGGAAACTACCATCCCATCAGCTTGACAAGCCTGGTCTGCAAAGCTATGGAGAGGATCATAATGGAACTCATAAATGAAGACATAGGGGAGTTGCAGACTTTGGATCCAACCCAGTTTGGCTTTGTCAAGGGCGATCATGCCTTTTAAACTTGGTTGACTTTTTCAAAACAGTCACCAAGGCCATTGACAAGGGCAAGGCAGTCCACACAGCCTACCTTGACCTGGCAAAGGCTTTCGATACAATACCCCACTCGGGTATCATTGACAAACTCACCGGCTTAAATGTAAACCCATACGTCACAAGATGGGTTGCAAACTGGCTAAGTGACAGAACCCACAGGGTCACAGTTGCTGGTGCCATGTCACACTCCAAGCCTGTCACAGGTGGTGTCCCACAGGGCTCAGTCCTGGGCCCACATTTGTTCGGCATCTACTTTTCGGTAGTACAAGCAAACACGGGAGGATTATGGCTGACAAAGTTTGCAGATGACTGCTAACTGGGAACCATAGTTGAAAACCCATCTGACACAGACATCCTTCAGAAGGGTCTCATAGAAACGGATAACTGGTGCCAGAGCCATGGCCTAAAGTTAAACGCTAAACAATGCATAGTCATACCCTTCGGGAAAAACAAGGTTACCCCTAGTTCCCATATAGGTGGCAATCCTCTAAGCACAGGAGAGGTTATCAGGGATCTGGGCACCCAGGTTGACAGTAACCTTTCGTTTGACACTCACGTTGCCAAAGTAGTTAGGAAGACCTTCTACATTGCCCACCTGATCATGCAGGGATTCACATCTAGATCAAGGGAGGTCATTGTTCCCCTGTGCTCATCACTCATCAGACCAATGATTGAGTACAATGCCCCATTCGGAATGTATCTGACCTGACACCTGCAGCAATTGGAAAGGCCCCAAACATTCCTCACCAGAAGGATAAAGGGTCTCAAATATATGTCTTATGCTGCCCGACTGAAGGAACTCCAGCTCTATTCAGTCGCCACTGTCTGCTCAGAGGTGGCCTGTGCCTGACATACAAGGCCATGTCCAACCCGAAATTAATGAACATGCTTCACCTCAAAACCTCTAAATCCATCAGAACTACAAGGGCAAGAGACTTAAACCTCAACACGGCTATTAATAGGGCGTGCTGGAGGGACAGATTCATCACCCAGAGACTCCCTATGCTGTGGAACAACATCCTGGTACATGTGAGGCTGGGCACCTCGCTGGCTTTGTTCAAGAGAAATCTTGACCAATGGATGGGAGATCACAGGTATACCCCAGGGATAACCTCAGTGTCACTGCTTGACAGAGGCACAGTAAAATAATGGGCATATTATCCTTCAAACTGAAGGGGTGGCGGAAGCCACAAAACTCTGGGCTAGGCTTATAAATGCCCTAGAGCAGATAAACTAGTATGAACCTATGAACCTATGAACATAGGCCTGGTGCGGTTCCTGCTATTAGGGCAGTGGTCTGCAGCAAGCTATATAGTAGTAGGCAGTTTTAGCAATTGGTATTTGACCATGGCTAATCCATGTTGCTTCTTGTTGTGGTACCAACATGGGGGTGTGGTTATCCATGACATTTATTGCTAGTCACCTTCATTTTGTAGCTTGTTACATGTTTTTGCACATGTACATCACTGTATGAGGTGTGACCTAGTAGTGTTAGGGTGCTGATGTGGGCTTTGACCCAGTTTTCTATTACAGCACTGATATCTACATTCTCTATACTGTGTGCGTTTACACTGCATGCATCTTGCTGTTTATACTTCTGGCATTGGGTAGCATTACATCTAGGTTCCTATCCCTTGTGGTACCTATGAAGGTGGGTTTGTGTTTTTGTGGTTTATGATTGGTGAGGGTGGATGTTAGTCAGGGTCCTCAGGTGTGCATATGGTACATGGTGTTACATTACTTAACACATGGCATTCATGCCTCAGGTGGTGCTGCAGGGCTGCCTCTGTCGGATGCACATACTACACTCCCTGTACATGTTTGGAAGCAGGTTGTGTCATGTTAGGCATCCCTGTTACTATATGAGTGAGTCAGAGCGGGTATCAGTCCCAGTGTTCCTACTGACCAAGTGTATGTGCTATCGTTGCCTCTTTGCCAAGGCCAGGGCATACTGGGCACGCCTCCTTCTGCCTACTGGGGCAAGGTCAGGTTGTTCCTCCTCCGAGTCACCCTCAGCCTGTGGTGGCCTTGGCAATGGTGGGGGTATGTTTGGCCCAGCCCTATGCTGGTCCTGCTGCAGCTGTTTCCGCAGGATCATATTATGTAGCATAGCACATATCATGATCATTTGGGTACATGTAGTTGGTGTGTACTGCAAGGCTCCACCAGATGTGTCCAGACACCGGAACCATGACTTGAGCAGCCCAAACACACGCTCTATGACATTACGTGTTTGTGCTGTGCCTCATTATGGCGTTCTTGTTCAGGTGTGTGTGCATTTCTGATGGGTGTCATCAGCCACGGCTCAAGTGCATAACCTGCATCCCCCACTAGGTATCCATGTGGAAAGTCCCCACTGGCAAATGATTGGTACAGCTGCGTCAGATGCCGGATGTGGGAATCGTGGTAGCTCCCAGGACAGCCAGCACACACATTCATTATTATGCCCTGGGCATCACACACGACCTGGCAGTTGATGGAGAGGAATCCCTTGCGGTTAATGTAGGCTCTACCCCGCTCACCGGCTGGTGCTTTGATGCGTATGTGCGTGCAGTCTATTGCACCCAATACCTCAGGGTATCCCGCTATTTGCTGGAAGAGACGCATTTTGCTGGCCACAACCTCACGGGCATTGGGGAAATATACATGATCACCGACATGTGCTGACATGGCATCCAGGAACTGGTGCAGTACCCTGGAGGCTGATGCCTGTGATATCCCCATCATATCACCAGTTGGTCTCTGGAAGGTACCTGTTGCTAGTATTCTTAGGCCAACACATACCTTGGTTTCCACTGGGATGGGTTCCCCTCTGTTGGTTCTGTGTGTGAGGTGTGGCCTGCACAGCTCAACAATTTGCTGCAGAAGGTCTCTGTCCACTCTGTAGCACTCTACTATCTCCAGCTCATGTAACCCATGGTAGGTGACCCTGGGCCTGTATACTTTTCTCCTTCTCCTCACTCTGGGTTGTCTGTCAGCATCTGCATTGTCACCACCCTCAGCAATTCGCCTATGCCTGATTATAACAGCTATGGCAGCCCCTAGCATTTCTGCTCTGAGTTCAACTTTTTTCAGTTTTCAATTCTGATAGCTTACTTTCTTGCAGTATCTCTTGTGAGAAACACCCTGCACTGCTGTTTGCAGTGTTTTAAGTGCTGGGTTGGGCTTCTAGTCTGCCTGTGTAAGTGCCTGCTTCCAATTGTTTCCACCAATTAACTCCAGCAGTATCCTCTGGCAGTTTCCCTGTATTTTGGTTGTTTCCTGTTTCCTCTCTGTTTCCTCAGGGGGAGCAATGTGCACACCAGCTTAAGCACGCTCACAGTTGCTTAAACGCGCGCACACATCCTTACACAGTGTTACACGTGCGCACACATCCTTACACGGTGTGAACTTGGCTGATTCACGGTAAAACACGCGCACCTTGCCTTACACACGTGCACGCCAGCGCAAACCGTTGCAAACGGTTTGCAACACGCTCCCACATGTTGAACTTGACTTACACACGCGCACACACGCGCATGCACGTATATCAAGACAGTTTGAGTGTAGGGATAGTGTGCACCCTCTATTTCTTGACTTTTCTAGTGTTCTGTTGGGACACACCTCTCTCCCTGATGTCTGTCTGTCATCTGTCAATTTACATTGCCCTCCAATCTGATACATTTATTTCTATCATTTCTCCCCCCGTGATGTCACCTACCTCTTACTCTGTTCCTCCCCCTTCTGTACCTCTTACACTACTCAGAAAGTGCTCATTACCTATGTGGCAGTGTGATTCAGTATTGTAACCCTCATTTACATAGGATTGTCTAGTAATGCTTAGTTACATGTCTTACACGGAGATTTCCCCCCCTTGACAACCACTACACGGAGGCCATATTGTTTTTGGTCTGCTTGTCCCTCCATTGACATTCCATGTAATACATAAATCCCACAGTTGTGGGCTTATAAGCTTCGGTTTTCAGTTTTAGGCAGTGCACCCCGTTTGCGCGGGTGTGCGCTGCAGTTAAACATCATAATCCCACGAAAAAAAAAAAAAGTTATTTTAAATAATTTTGCAACACTTTTTAATGCCAATGGCCACATATTTGGCCATTGGCATGCTAGATAACACATATGCACCCTTTATTTGGAGCTGACATAGCTCCGTTGTCAATTTTGCAGAAATGTACTCAGTTGTCAGCTGAGTACATTTCTGCAAAACGTCTGCTACACGGACTGCTTTGAGCTTCTGGATCGCTCAAATACCTCATTTGCATATCTTTCAGCTGCAAATGAGGTATTGAGCATTTCCACGCCCAGTCCATGTAAGAGACATTTTAGCTGTCTCTTACACGGAGGTTTGGGCTGTTCCTGGATCGGGAGGCTTACACGGAGGCTTACACCACTCTTAAACTCCGTGTAAGCCTTCGTGAATCTTGCCCGGTGTTTTATACTAACGGAAAAAGTCCGGGCGACCGGACCTTTTTCCGTTAGTATATTGAGGGATTTACAACGGGCACGCTGGTTGGGCTGGCCAATCAGCGTGCACGTTTTAGGGGAGGAATTGTATAATATAATATATCTATGAGCCTAAGAACCTAGGAAGCTATTGACTGCACTTGATGTTATTTATACTTAACAAATGTGTGGCAGAGTACTGAGTGTATGGCAAATATTCTTATATGAGTATGAAATGCAGTGAAAATAAAAATTGCTGATAAATTCAAGAACATCAATTTGGAGCAATACAAGTATCAAAAATGACTACAAAAGTTACAATGTTGCTTGAAAATCATGATTATAACAAACCACAAGGATGGGGTGCTTACATCTTCTGCTTCAGCTTTTCCTTAAGGGTCAGGTAGACCCCATCTCTTTAGAGCTTTGTTAAAATGGTATAACACTGAACACCCCTTAAGTCATTTCTACATGGGTAACATTATTTTTCTGCTGATAATACCACTAACAGATCTTTCTTGTGCAGTAGTTCATATTACATTGTTAGCTTGCATGTTGCTGCTTATTTTTAACACTAATTTTGCGTGGAGATCCTGAAATCTACACCTGCCACTTTTTCAGCTTCTCAATCACAGAAGAGGGAGGAGATGTAAACTTATTTAAAAATCCCAGAAAAGACAACTGAAAATTCTTATCAATGTTCAAATGTGACATTGATTAAAGGAACATGTGCCTTCTGAATGCGGGCTTGTAACCGGCATTTTTGTATAGTTATACAACATACTTCACATGCATGAATGCATGCATGTTTTCACGATACCTCATGTTTATGATAGTGTCACTCTACAGGTTATATCAGAACTTTTATCATGCTGTGCTTTTTCTGTTTTGTGCTTTCATTTTCTGATCATCGGCCATCTGTCCTTACCACTCAGCTGGCCCCACCAGTGGTTTCCTACTAGTTGCTGATTCACTCCCTTACAGTGAAAATCAAGCACATCAGGGGTGGTGCCAACAGCTGCAAGAAAATGTATGCTTTGCTTTATTACCCTAACCGTCTAGAATTAGCAGTTTTCCTCGACAGTTGCTTCACACAAAGATGTATGCATGCATGTATGGTGGCAACTCACGCTAACCTCTGGCCTTAGGAAGCATGTTCTTGCTAGGTGCTGACTATGGGTGATGCATCTGCACTCTTACAAGTACTGGCAATGTAGAGAGCAAAAGTTACTCACTCCTTTCAGGATAAGTGAGCTAGCACTGACTGCACTGCTACTCACTCCCTTCAGGATAAGTGAGCCAGCACTAACTGCACTGCTGCTCACTCCCTTCAGGATAAGTGAGCCAGCACTGATTGCACTGCTGCTCACTCCCTTCAGGATAAGCGAGTTAGCACTGACTGCACTGCTACTCACTTCTTTCAGGATAAGTGAGCCAGCAGTAACTGCACTGCTGCTCATTCCCTTCAGGATAAGTGAGCTAGCACTGACTGCACTGTCTGCTGCTCACTCCCTTTAGGATATGTGAGCTAGCACTGACTGCACTGCTGTTCACTCCCTTCAAGATATGTGAGCTAGCACTGGCCGCACTGCTACTCACTCCCTTCAGGATAAGTGAGCCAGCACTGATTGCACTGCTGCTCACTCCCTTCAGGATAAGCGAGTTAGCACTGACTGCACTGCTACTCACTTCTTTCAGGATAAGTGAGCCAGCACTAACTGCACTGCTGCTCACTCCCTTCAGGATAAGTGAGCTAGCACAGACTGCACTGTCTGCTGCTCATTCCCTTCAGGATATGTGAGCTAGCACTGACTGCACTGCTGTTCACTCCCTTCAGGATATGTGAGCTAGCACTGACCGCACTGCTACTCACTCCCTTCAGGATAAGTGAGCTAGCACTGACTGTATTGCTGCTCACTGCCTTCAGGATAAGTGATCTAGCACTGACTGCACTGCAACTCACTCCCTTCAGGATAAGTAAACTAGCACTGACTGCACTGCAACTCACTCCCTTCAGGATAAATGAGCTAGCACTATCTGCACTGCTACTCACTTCTTATAGGATAAGTGAGCTAGCACTAGCTGCACTGCAACTCATTCCTGTCAGAATAAGTGAGCTAGCACTGACCGAACTGCTACTCACTCCCTTCAGGATAAGTGAGCTAGCACTGACTGCACTGTCATCTCCTCAGCAGCCATGCCACTAAGCAAACTTCAGTTGTTTAGGTCATTGTCAAGGATTTATCCCTGTACACTGTGCAACCAGAACATGCTGAGAAATGTCAGTGTAACAAAACATTGCACTGATTTATTTTGTTTGGGGGGGGGGGCAGTGGGGAAGGTTACTCACTCCTCTCCCAAAAATTTTCTGTGAAATGTCCACAGTATTTACCTACCTGAGTACCCTGAAGTTGCTTCTCAAGGACAGCCTTCATGCAATCCCATGAATCCCATTTTTAAATTATATGACATGCAATGACATCAGGGGAACAGGAAAATACATCATGCTGTATTCCCCTGGTGTGGGATGGCAAGTCATGAACACTTCAGCACTCCACACCATCTGGCCAACTGGCCAGGAGCTTGAGTCTGTAATTGAACACTGGTCACCTGTAGTTTAAAATTAAAAAATCCATCCTCTTTACTAATGAAGCAACACAAACACACTATGACTGATGTCATTAGTATTGCTATTATTATTATTATTGTTACTTGATTTAAATTCTGAAACATGTTAAAAGCATAATCATTCAAATTACCCAAATTAACAACTTATTTAAAAAGGCCTGTTTCTTATTGATTATAGCAGCCTTGGTTGCTCAAGAGACATGTCCTGAAATGAACTGTACTGGACCAAGTAAAATCCTGAAAATGCTGGTTTTCTAGTGTAAAGCTAACAGTATTGCATTAAAGACTCTGAATGACTTATGACGGGAGGACCAAACCAAAATCAGAACACCTGAAGATTTAGGACAATGATTCATCTGATTCATCCCAAAGGATGCTATGTTTTTATTTATTTGATATGCATTCTTGAGTGAGGAACTTAATGATTCCTTTGCATTACATATGGGACATAATGTGGCAATACAAGTAAGAAAGTGCTAGCAAGTCAATACCTGGTGCCATGCTGAAAGAAAAAAGTATGCCAATGAAATACATTTCTCAACGGAGGTAAATTAACACTTTTGCATATTAAACACAATAAAATCATGTTAATAGCTATAACATCAAACAGAACTTTTATTTTTCAAAACAGTAATTTTCTGCTGCTGTGCACTTTATACAGAAATAAACAAAAGGTTAATTTATTTTTAGAATTGTCTGTCCCTTATGCTTGGAATATGGGAAATTTTTGACATGCTCAAGTACATGTGTATGTGTGCGTGTGTGTGTGTGTGTGTGTGTGTGTGTGTGTGTGTGTGTGTGTGTGTGTGTGTGTGTATGTGTGTGTGTGTGTATGTGTGTGTGCGTGTGTGTGTGTGTGTGTGTGTGTGTGTGTGTGTGTGTGTGTGTGTGTGTGTGTGTGTGTGTGTGTGTGTGTATATATGTGTGTGTGTGTGTATATGTGTGTGTGTGTGTGTGTGTGTGTGTGTGTGTGTGTGTGTGTGTGTGTGTGTGTGTCTATGTACGAGTATATTACCTGATCAATCTTTATAGCTCTCTGTACTCTTTCCATTGCTGTTGTGTAGGCTTTCTCCAGCCATTTTGGTAGTGCCTCTCTGAACCAACAATGGAAATCTGTCAGCTCAAGAACACTTTCCCTGTGAAGTAAATAAAATAAGTTATCTGAAAATAAAAGAAGTAGCCTGTGTTTTATCTATCTTGATTTCTTACAAGTTCATGTAACATTTATCTATTATCTTATCAAAACTTTTTAGGTGCTACAATAACTATATATTCCTTATTTCTAGGGAATTTTATAAACCGTGTAAAAAAAGCACAAGTTGATGTCTGCACACTACAGGAAATGTTTGCTTTGAAACAGATGTCAAAGTAGTTTTGTATGACAAAAATAATTGGAATAAAATCTCATAGTGGTCTTTTTTACTTTGCATAGGTATAAAAGTAAAGTGACATTTTTTTTAGTTTGGATCCTCAATGACAAAAGAACATTATTATAGCAACTTGCATTAATACAGACATTTGGATTCTTGTACTTCTTTTCCTTATGTATTTTTGTTCTTTTGTTCATTTTAAACAATGGCACATTGTCTTTATCCCATAGTCAAACGCATTTGTGGAGTTTCATAACCGGAATAGTATGAAACTTTTCTGAGCTTGCATTTGATTAGCTGTTTCAACGCTCAAAGCAAAGTGATGACATTTGGTGAAGAGGATTTCACTATATACTACAAAAGGGGTTCCATCTGTATAGTTACCATGCAATTAATTAAGTCCCATGTCATGTAACATACAAGAAGGTTGACATGGCATGTTGTCAAAATTACAACACCCAGCAGATACGGCTTTTCTCTCTGATATGCAGAAATTATGGGAGTTTTTATAACAATGTGGGGAATGAAGGGGGGAGGTATCTTTGTATACTGGCATTGTGGAAAGGTTCCCCCAAAGATAAAGTGCTGAAATATTACATTTTAAGTAGGTAGTGATGATGAAATAACACCTGACTAATTGTGATTTAGCCAACAGTACTACATTTCTTTTATTAGTTTAGAAGTGGTAGTTTCTGAAGTATGATCTGGCTTCCTAAGCATGTGTCCCAGAAGTTCTCATATCCAGGTCTGGGATCCATATGTTTTGCTCTTGACAAACCAGAGACTGCATTATTTTTCACCTAGTATGGATGGAATTACCACACCAAACTCTTTAAGAGATGTGCATTGAAAGAGGTCAGGGGGTCATTTTGTCCTCTCTCTCTCCACCAAGCCATCCATTTTCCATCATTCTGAACTCACGGATTTATACTGCTGATAGAGATAAATGAATCAAGCTTGGAACATTCCAGAGAGTGTATCACTTTGGCTTGAAGATATTACAATGGTGTCAAAGGATTAGGTAAGTCATTAGCCCTGCTGATAATAACTGTTAAACTTTTACATTTAATATGCTGCATGTTGGAAGTCTTGACCCATTATGTTAGTAGGTAGCTGTATGTCTCAGAATCTGTACCTGCTTTGTAAGAAACATCTCCGCTTATGGATGTCTTTTACTAATAAGTACAGTTCGAGCATGAAATCTGCTGTTGCAGGTGACATTAAGGATGAGATGTCAGCAAGTCCCTTCTTTACTTCTTTAGCAATCTGCATGAAAGAAAAACACAGAAAAGTTAAAGTGATGCAGAGAAAACTCAGAAATGTAAGATTATGTAATTTAGCACAGAGACAGAAATTAAGAATATTAAAACACAGAAGCTAGACTTAATAATTGTGAATGCTGTGTAAACTCTGATAATGAAAAGAAAACATTTCTCTTGATAAATAATGCATGGATTCTAGACCTTTATCTGACACAGTGGACTTTGATAATATATTATCCTATTTTGATGCATCCAGCTGAAGAAGAATAACTATACATTTTTGTTAGGAATTTGTAAGTCAGTGTCTTGAAATAATTTAATTCTGATGTTCCAGTGCATTGTTAATAATATAAGAGAATTCTGCATAGACCCTACATTCTCTGATCACACTGCAATCAATTTTACTATGACATCATTGTATGATTCAGTAAATGTTGGTCACTGAGACATAACGAAAACATTCTTAAGGATCTAACTGATTTACTGTTAGAATCTGTTATTTCCAACATGGCTTCCTAACTTTAGAGCAAAGCACAGTACATCAAACTCCTTGTTATCACTCAGAGAACACTAAACATTCTTATCGGTGAAATTGCACAACATTGAAAAGTAAGAAAGTGAGAAAAACTTAATACACAAGGTTACACAATCAAGTCAAGAAAAGGCTTGACCGGTCTCGCTTGACCAGTCTTGCATGAAGAACCTTAAATTCTTGTGTGGCATTAAGTGAATAGGCATAAATTATGACATACCACAATAAATAATAAATAATTAATGTGCAATCATTATACTGAGGTGGAAATGACTGCACTTCATATAAAAAGAGTTCTCCCCTATAGATATGACCTTACAATACTACTTGTTGCAAGCAGTGTTAAGAACAACTATGCCAACAGACTACCATCAGATAACTCCAGCAGTTTTATAAATCACATTTAACACTATTTATGGAGCAAGATGCAGCTTTATGTATTGAATGTTTTCCTCAATGTTCTGATTTTCAATATTGTGGAGAGTTGTTGATATGGATGTTTGGCTGTCTCTGATAAACAACAAACACATCAAAGTATTATGCTTTGATCTAAAGTTACAAAGCCCTGTGATGTAGATAATGTTTAATTTACACTTATGATAGAAATCATTTAATGGAAAACTGAGAGGTTTATTAATCATTAAAGCGACTCATTTAAAAAGACTCAATAAATAATAATATCCCAACTTAAAATCTGCCTTTTCTGTCTTAGAGAGAGACTAAGTTGATGCTCAAGTATAAATTAAAGGAAATGAGTCACAAAAAGAATTAAACCTATTTTATGTAGCTTAACTAAATTGCTTTGACTATAATATTCTAGCTATGCATAAAAACTATAAAGTTAAGGACTATAACAAAACCTACTCTTTCTGCATTAAATGGATATAATTCTTACCAGAAGTCTAAAGCTTTCAGTGAAGTTGCTATGCATGTGTTTACAGAAATCTCACTTATTTCTAAGAAAAAATATATTTAGTTGATACATACTTCTCAATAATTAATATTCTGATGGTCTAAAATGATAATAAGGCAGATTTCTGAAATAAAATAACTAAGAAAGAAATTATAAGCAGCTGTTAAAAAGCTGGCAATGACCCAGAGAGTTTGAAGAATTTTCCTTGCATCGGAAGTCATCCTTGGCAAGAAAAATTATTTTAAGTATGATTTGGCACTTTTCCTTCTTGATTTCACTGCATTGTTGAAGATACATGTGCTATTTATTATTTTTTCCTACACCTGTTTAGAGTTTTAAGTCACATTTTTCTACTGCTGTAAGGACTGCTATTCTGCAGTTGTAGTGCTCTAAATACATTATATCTGTTGTTGCCAGAGGTTTTAGGCATCTATTTTTGTGGTGCCCTAACAGTTGGGCTCCAGGAAAAGTCAATTTTACATTAAGAGGGTCAAAATATGTACTCTTGTTGCAGGAGAGGATTAATTTCACCTATTTGAGTTGGGAATTGTTGGTGGAAAGCTTATTTTGTGCTTATTTGATTGGCCTGAGGGCAAAAATAGGTTAAAAGTTGTTTTTTTCACCTTGTATATATAAACCTTGAATTTGCATGGGTCTCTGCTCACTTAAACAGAACTACTAAGCATCTAATGATGATGCCAGAGAGTTTGAGAAATTTTGCATACATCTAAAACCATCCTTTGCAGGAAAAATTATTTTAAGCATTATTTTGCATGTTTACTGCTTGTTTTCACTGCATTATTTAAGATTAATGTGGTATTTATAGGGAATTACCAGACTTTAATTTGTTAGCTAAAGTTTCAGTTATTAAAATAAACATTTCCTAGCAGTCTTTATCTTTGTTACATTTCCTATGCAATTCATTCTGAATACTTCTTATTAGAGAAGAATATGCAATTTCAAGTGCTTTCTTGTTGTGGCCAAAGACTCTGACAACTGCTTTTGCTAAACTTACTACTATTACAAATCATGAGGAATTTAAATTACTTAGTTTTCATATATTCAACTGTAGTGCAAAATCAGACTCTTTATTTCTTTATTGACATTTGTTAACCTGGTTAGTCCAACTGAGCCAGGGGCCCATTCTCAGTGGAGACCAGGGAAGAAAAGTTCCAGAAGTATTACATATTTTTACAATAAAAATCAAATCAAAAATAAAAATAAGTGTAAAAATTTAAAACCACCATGAAAAATAATAAGAAAATCAACAGGGAATATCTGTACATAGAGTAGGTTAAATGACAATTGACACGTCTAGACAATATCATACATGAAGCACATACAAATAGATAAACCATTCAATCAAATTTGTTTGATAAATAAAGAGATACATGAATATATATGTTATGAAAGTGAGGGGAAAGGGAAGTACAAAGGTATATGAGGCAAATATAAGGAAGTAAAGTGTAGAATAGGGAAAAGGAGTTAAAGTTGAGAAGAGAAGAGGCTAGATCAAGTGGGGGTTAGACAAGGCCAGGACCATGTACTCTGAAGAAAAAAAATTAAGTTCTTTTTTTAACAGGTGTTTTTGATGAATGCTTATGTTTTGAAGGAGTGAGTTCCAAGCATGTGCAACAGAGTATTTGTATAGGGACTTTCCTATATTTTTATTGGGTTTATATATGTCAAGGAGGTGTTTGCTGGAAGTACGAAGGTGACAATGGGGACTGTAGTAGGAGACTAGGATGGAGATGGAAGGGCAAGAAGAGGGGTCATTCAGGATAGAGTGTGTAATGTGAAGTTGGGGTAGAAGTAGTTGTTTAGAGAATTCTGGCCATTGGAGTAATTTAAGGGTGAGACAGTATTGGGATTTATAGGAGAAATTAGAGGCAAACGTGGCTATTTTGTGATAAGTTTGCTCTAATTTAATGAAGTTTGAACATTAGTAAGGGCAGGGGCAGCATAGAGATGACAGGGCAGAAGAAGGACTGAGGAAGGGAAGGTTTGAAAGAAGATGACAAAAGAACTGTATGGTTGCGATAGAAAAGTCTGAGTTTCTGGTGGGTCTTTTTCATACAGTGTTGGATATGAGTATCGAATTTTAGTTCATCATCAATAATTACTCCAAGTAGTTTGGTATGGGGTTTGGGTCTTATGATGGTGTTATTAAGAGAGATTATAGAGAAAGAGGGTGTGTGCTAGGTGAGCATTTTACAGAAGAAGAGAAGGAATTTAGTTTTTTTTTTTTCAAATTTAGTATTAATTAGTTATCAGAGAGCCAGATTTCAACAGAGGTGAAGGTTTGTTGAGTGTGAGCTAGGAATTCAGGGATGTTGTGAGCAGAGGTGATAAGGGTGGAGTCATCAGAATATTGTAGAAGTGTAGAGAGGCTAGTAGCAGAGTAAAGCTTGTTAGTGAATATGTTGAACAGAAGGGGGCCTAGATTTGATCCTTGGGGGACTCCAGCATTTATAGGGAGGAATGGAGAGAGGAAGTTTGCCAGTGGATAGGTTCCTGCCTGCTGGAGAGGTAGCTAGAGAACCAGTTGATGGCGGAGGAAGAGAGATGTAGATCAGAATGTTTAGTAAGGAGTTTAGAGTGAGAGACAATATCAAAGGCCTTTGAAAGATCAAGGAATAGACAGGAGACAAGCAAGTTATTGTCACAAGCTTCAGCTATTGTTTGAGTAAAGGAGAGTAATGCTGTGGCTGTGCTATGGTGGAGTCTAAAGCCATGTTGTCTAGGAGGAAGGAGATTGTTGTCAAGAAGGTATTTGATTAACTGAGCATGGATGCACTTTTCTACAATTTTAGAAAGGTGGACAGAATAGCAATGGGTCTAAAGTTAGAGGGATCAGTAGAGTTGCCGCCTTTGTGAAGAGGGATTGTATAAAAGGATTTCCAGATATGTGGGACAAGTGCCTCAGAGATGGAATGATTAATAAGTATAGTGACAGGGTAGGTGATGGATTGTGCAGATACTTTTAGGAAGTAGGAGGGTAGTTGGTTGGCAGAAGGGGAGCAAGGCTTAAGTTTATTTAGAAGAGATTTAATAGTGGTAATTGGGACTGGCTAGAAAGAAAATGTATTGAGAAGAGTTTTGCTAAGAGGTGATAGAGGAGATGGGTGAGATTACTGTTTTGTGTGAGCTTTTGGATAGTTTCTATGCAATAGTTGTTGAGAAAAGTGGCAGTTTCAGTGGCAGTGTTGGTTGGAAAGGGGTTGGGAGTAGTGGGTTTACCTGGGTGGAGTAGGTTGTTGATGGAGGTCCAGAATTTTTTTGAGGCTGCGTTGTTAGAGGAAAAATAAGCTCTCTTATCTTTGATGACTTGATTTTGTAAGCCAGGAGGCATACTTGGATTTAATTCTGATTTTTCTACAAGGGGCAATAGCATCAAGAGTGCCAAGGAAAATTTTATTGAAGGACTTTACAGCCTCATTCAGAGGGAGGTGGCACAGGAAGGAACAATTGATGCCAGATAGTTTAGAGTTAAAAGTGTCTGGGACAAAGTGGGGTAGGTTCTGGCATATTCTGTAAGTATGGTCTTTGGGAAAATGTTGGGTGAATCTATGAATAAAGATTGGGGAGTGATCACTTAAAGAGTTTGGAAGTATGCCAAGGTTATGGTAATGGTTGGGGCTGAGCTAAGAATCCAGTCAAGGATAGGTCAAGAATGGGAGATTTTGTTAGTTCTAGTGGGGCTAGAAATGTGTTGGCGAAATCCATGGAGGTTGAGACTTTGGGTAGAGTATGAGGGGGCTAGTCTATGTTAATATTTCTAAGTATAATGGTTTCATATGGGGACATGTTGAGTGAGCCAGGAGAGAAAGTTCTCTAGGATTGGAATACTATTGCCAGGAGAATGTATATAGAGACTATGGCACACTTTTTGTGTGAGTTTAGGTGATAGTTAACGATAAGGATTTCTGCAGATGAGAAAGATGGAACAGAAATGGAGAGAAGGGACAGGTTTAGTAGTTCTGAGTAGATGATAGTCACCCCCCACACATTGATTTTATCTGAGCAAAAGATATTGCAGCCTGGATGTAAGATTTTCGAGTTGAAGATGTGTGGTTTAAGCCAGGTTTCTGATACAGTTAGGATGTGGGGAGATGTATTAGAAATCCAAGAGTGCAGTTATTTTATTTGTAATGCTTTGAATATTTAGTGAGAAGATTTTTAGTGATTTAGGTGGGGGACTGTTGTTAGGATGAGGTAGGTGGTGGGAGAGGTTAGTGTTGAGGTATTGTGCAAGCAAGGGGTGGGAGGTTCTGGGTTGGGTGGATGTCATGATAACATGAGTTATTCTTATTATCTTGTAATTTCATCACAGCCATTTGTGTAGGGCCATATTCACCAAATATCAATTAGTGCAAAGTGATTTGTGCAGAATGTATATTTGATTTATGTGGTCAGTGGTAGTCTGCATTACTTTGGGGAGATTTGGGTAAGAAGGAGGCATGAAAATGAATGTGTTCATTTAACACTGGTTGTTCATTGTTCTGCTGTTTGCAACGGGACAGTGCAAATGGAGAACAGAAACAGTTTTTGACTTTGGTGGTCTGTGCACATTTCTCTGCAGCTGTGTGACCTTGATTTATTGTATTTAACTTAGGGGGAGCTTCCTTGGGGATTTAAACTGATTACATTATGGAACAGTGAATAATGAAACCATACAATAAAAATATAAATTATATTCATAGAAAGATGAAGGGGAAAAGAGAGATAAAGCCAGAAAGGGGAGACTTGGTCCATGAGATTAGATATCTTTGAAATGCAAAATATTTAATAAACAGGGTGTGAAAATAATAGCTGTTGTATAATATAGAGAAAGGGTTGTTGTTGTTGTGTCTTTCGGCTTTTCCCAGTTAGGGGTCGCCACAGCAGAACTCCGGTCCGCTAATGATTGACAGTAGATTTTTACGTTTCGAGTTGCCAGCCCTGATGCACAACCTTCAACAAAGGTACACCCATTCACACATGTCTCCATGCAGAAGACACTCTAGCTGAGAATCGAACCGGACAGTGTCTTACTGTGAGGTGACAACGCTACCGCAGCACCACCACCACAGTACAAATATAGAGAAAATGTATTTATGAATAATTGCTGCTTGCCTAAAGTAAGTTAGATAATGCTGTCCAGAACATGGATTGGTATTGTGTGATCCTGATACACTTAATCCTAAGTCAGAATTTTTGAAAATAGAGACAACATGTATGTGTGTGCATTTGTTTGTGTCTGTGTGTGTGAGAGAAAATATTATCTTTCACTATATTGTTGAGTACATCTATAAGAACATTTGAAGACTAATTTGTACAGGAATACCATACGCTCTAAATCAATGAATATTCACTTTAGAATCTAGAATCAAGTGCTTCCTAACTATATCATCATCAGGACATAAGGGTTATAACTATAACAATAAAATAAATCTGAAGAAGAAATGCAATGTATATACTTCTTAATAATTCTTACGATTTTGGTATTAGTTCACAGAGATATATCAGATAAAGAATATACAAGGAGACAAAGCTAAATTCAAGAATACATTCTTGATCTTGTCAAATTTGCTACAACATTGTTAAATATAAACAAAAAAATAGTTCCAGAAAAAAATCATCCAGATTTTTCATGTTTTCTCTCTTTTTTAAGGGTACAAAGTTGCAATTAGTAATAATATTCAACAAGTTAATAAATCTAGCTTAAAAGAGTGAGTTCCTGGTAGAATTCTAAAGTATAATTCAAGTTATAAAGCAATTCAACACGTATCATACCACAGGTTACTAGAAGTTCTTCTTCTTTATATTTAATGCACAATAGGGTCAGAGAAAAGTTAAGTGTATTCAGTGTAGCCAGTAAATGTGCAATGTCTGCATTGCTCAAAAGTAGCTGTAAGGAAATCATTTATTTTTGAGTCACGTTAAAAGAAAGGCACATCAAAATGAATACATTAAAGCATTTTGCTAATACTCTGTAGTGACATCATCCCTATCTTATTAGTTGACTGTCATGATGGCCCTCTAAAGAAAGTTTATTTATTTATTTAGTTATTTATATTTGTTTACTGTGGTGGTGCACTGATCACTGTTGACTAATTTCAGGCACAGCCTTGGTGAAATACAAACATTTCAAAAACAAAAAAATACAGAAATGTAACCAGTAACAGAGTGCTTTATACTAACTACATACAAATATGTATTATAGTTCTAGGGTTCTTTCTACTGGCAAGTTATGATTTATGGGTTACCCTAAATGCATCCCTACTTTCAAAATTTTCTAGCTGGCTTCCATTTGTGGTCCTATTTCATCTTTCTTAGGATGCCAGCATAAAGGATCTTTAAAATATGACATTTTCCCAAAACCTGACTAGCATCTGAGTTTACAAGTTTTTTGGGTACTTATGTATTATCGTAACCACATTCCGAAAAAGAGAAACGGCTCACGTACAAGCTGTTCTCCTGCTGGAATGTGTGATACATAAGGTCGCCAAGGTTTGGAAAGCAACTTGACACATACATGCAAGAAATTAGATGTTCTCTGCAGTTTTAAAACAAAAGTAGGCACCACCTGTCATATGTTTCAAGTGTCAGACCGATAACACGGACGTTGTCAAATACAAACCTCGCTATGAGACCTTTTTCTCTATATTTCAAAGAATAATGAAGTAGTTTCATAAATTATACAAACAGATGCACTTCAGGAGCAATACAAGAAATTGACATTACTACAACCATCATTCTTATAACTACGGGTAGATAACCTGTTTAAAGTGGTCCGCACGATTCACATGCCAGCTCTTGATAACTTAAGCTTCTGCTTATGCAAACTACTGGCAATGTTATGCAGAATTTTACTTGCATGACACAGCATCATGAAGTTCAAATGTGGCACACTGCTTTAATTCCTCAGCGCTTTATACACCAAAGATAAAAAAATCAAAGAAATACTAGAAAAATGGGACCTTTATTGTGTACGCCATGACCCTTTGGCCTGTGTGCCCAATGGAAATGCTGACAGACATCTGGTAAAGAAGCATTTAAAAATACACCTTTTAAATGTTCTGTTTTTAATATTTGTATTGACATTTTTATTATACAGCTGTCAATGTTTTGGGACGATTAAATGTTCTGGTCATGCTGAAAGTGGCCTGTGAAGACAGACTTGAAATGTGGTTGCGATAATACGTAAGTACCGTTTTTTGTTAATATTTACAGTACAAAAGGATAAGAAGGTCATGGCCATTTGTGCACACTGCATTACCTTCTATGATGTAACCTCCCTTGTGGAATCTCACTTTGCAGCAGAGATTAGTTTTATTATATTGTCATAGATTAGTACTGGGCCAAATGTACTTTTGGGCCATTTTAAGCCTAGCTAAATACCCCATGTGTGAATAAAACCCTGTACCATGTGCCTGTAAGGTAAACACCTTAACCATTATGCCAACCTACCACCCCATTATATATAATCATACGAGTTTGATCTGATAATTGGCTTTAGAGTCATCGTAAAAGATACATTTTTCATTTGAATCATGCTTTGTTTCTGATCAGAAAGATGCTGCAACTGATCCATAGCCTGCAGATTGTGATGATGTGCCCTTCATAGCTGTAAAGTTCTCACCCTCAGGAAAATGTTTCTAGTATAGTTAATTGAAGTGGTGAATACTATGTCAGATAATCATACATATGACTACAAATTAGAATTCAATGGAAAGTTTGCTATGTCAAAGGCTGGGGTATCTCAGAGAATTCCTCCTCCTGTGAGTGCAGGAATCTGACAGTTAGTATATACAAATAGCAAGATTATGGGGGTACATTGGGGGTGCAAGTGGTCATAACCCCTTCAAAATGCATCAATAATAATGGCAAGCTTCAAGCACCACTTTTTGTGACTGAATTATAATTTCATAATTTATTTTTTCAGAATTGTAGACTCCACCATTTCCGGCCCTTCACTTGTGACAGAAACCCCATTTTTGCAGCAGGAAACATCCTTCCCTGTACACCTACTATGAGAAACTATGCTCCTCAACTGCTTATATACTTCTATTTTCCCATGCTGACGTTATGTGGAGAAAGGCAGTCCTTCTTCATGTGAATTCTGCTTCAGTTATATTGATTTATTTATTTTTGCTGATCAGGTTAATCCCACTAAGACTGGCATATCTTAATTGGAAACCAAGGCTGTATCCATGCTGAACAAGGGAACTTTGAAATGGCACTGGGGAAATTCTACTGCTATTTCTGGTTAAGGTACTGGTAGATTAAGAAACAGTGAGAGAATATGTCCGTGTATGCAGTAATAATGAAGAGTAGTAGGGAAGATGATACTGTCGTCAGATTATCGTGGACCCGCAAGCCACATATGTTGCTTCCATTGCTGGAAATTTGGAGGTTCGGCTAGATTGATACATACATAGGTACATAGACACATAGATTGGTACTAGGCTAACTGCCCTTGTGAGCCATTTTAAGCCTAGCCAATTATCCCTTGTGAGACTCAAACCCTGCACCTTGTGCTTGCAAGGCAAACACCTTAACCATTAGGCCACCCTCCCAAGAATTTACTTATGTCAGAGTAGCAGGATGGAAACAAATGGACATATGTGGTGAGGCAATTTCAGGCTTGAGCCTCCTGCTGTGGCACAGTGGAACTGATATACAGAAGAAAGAGAAGTCTGTAGATATTTAATACAGTGACAAGATTACTTCCATGATGCCATAAATGTTTACCTATCATAGTGTAGCATGCTAGTATTATAAGGGGGTATATGTGAAACACATTCTTAGATTTATAGAAGGGCATCATAGCTTTCACTCATATTACAGGTGAGCTCATTTCTGTTAGTGTTGTGGAAATGAGACTGTGCTCACCTTTTAGGTATTATAGAACTTGTGACCCTCCATCATAGAGAGATTTTGTTGCCATTCCTCAAAAAGATGCAGACATACTGAGCCATACTAAAGTTCTATAACAAATCCAGAATATATGTGAAGAAAATCCTGTTAATATAGTTGGCCCACTGAGTGCTGTTTTGGTGGGCTATGATAAACTGTATGAGAAGGTACAGTTTTGGACTGCTTTCTGGGAAACTCAACTTCTACTCTTTTTATGGATAGGCAGGATTTAAACCCCCTGCCAAATGTATTTTTATCTGCTGTAACATGCTTGTTTATATGATAACCAGCCAATACAAAACATATCAGTTGATAATGCATACATGTTTGCTGTAGTATTCATTGACAGGGACACTATCTCTCAACTGTCCAGATTTTCTTAGAATGTCCTGATTTTTGTCTTTTATTTTTGGTCTGTTCTGCATACAATTTGTGGTTTAAATCATTGAGACTGAAGTCACTAAATAACATTAGATAATGACAGATATTTGAGTTTCAGACTTCAGAAAATATATAATAATGCAAAACCTGTAATTCTAATAACTTTCTATATTTATAGCAGTGATATTTAAAATCTGTCCCTATTTTTGGGCCCAAGCCTGGGATTGATGACAGGGTCAAAGATATGGTGGACTGCTTGGTATCTGAAAAAAACAAGAAGCACAAATGTTTTAACTTGTTTTCTGTCTTGTAGTACTTCAGTATTTACATAGAGGACACCAGTGAAATAGTTTTTTCTATCCCTTTGTCACAAGTACACAGTATTTATAAGAGGTAGCTGTGGGAGACGCTGGGGCATAACTCTCAACTTCTTTTTCTCAAGAATACTGAAAAAAGCCAAACATTACTGAGAGTGGGGAGACAAAGACCCAACATGAGGGACAATTTTTAAATATTGCTCTTGTCCACTTAAAGAGTTAATAGAACAACAGGTTTTCCATCAAAGTTAAATTTCTGAATAATAAAAAGTATGAAACTAATATCTGATTATTAATCAATAAAAACAAAATATTTTATGAGGGACATCCGAAAAATATGAGACAAAAATCAGGCCCATTCTACAAAATCTGGAACATTTGAGAGGTATATGCTGATGATTTAAAACAGGTGGGACACTTGTAGATAAACTACCAGGTTTAGCTGAACAGAAGCCCACTGAATATCAAGAGTACTAAATCCTGGAAGAAGTAACAAACCTAAGCACCATCCCTAAAACCTTTATCATAAGATGCTTTATGTGCATAAGATCATCATTTTGGTATGATGCACAACAGTGAGTAGAATTTCATTTTTGGGAAGTGCATTCCAGTATGTAAATAGGGAGATATCTGCTCTGGTGAGAACTTTTTATTTCCTTCCCAGTCCAATATTTTGTATTTTCAGTTTGGAGACACGGGTATGTAGTGTAGGAGGTGATCACTCCACATATGATATTGTGGATATATACTTATCCACTCCTAAAAGCACAGGTAGAGACAGCAGAAAAAAAAAATTAAACATAACTCATTTATGAGGGCTCACATTCTGCCTCTAAGATAAACACTTTATTTCCAATATGAGCTAAATATTATTAAGTACTATATTCACCATGTGAATAAAAATATGCAAGATGATTCTTATCAATGCAGTAAAATATCTCTTCTTTCAGTCCAATACATGTTGTGAATTTGTAAATTAACCATAGTGCAATACTCTAGGGTCCATAGTGCAATACTCTAATGTTCACAGTGCAATACTCAAATGTCTCTTTTTGAGTAAGGATCAATGCAATGCCTTAACCAAGTACCTGTGCAATACTAAAGTCTCATGCAAGTAAGTGTTCACTTCAAAAAGTATTAAAATGTGTTTCTAATTACATGCAATATTAGTCTGTCTACCTGTATGTCCGTGATGTAATAACTAAGTGTTATATGTGTAAGCGTCTGTGAAAATAGTCTATATGTTGTCTGCACATTGAGTCCGGAGACATAGAATTTTGTTCAGTTTTTGCATTTGTGTGATTTCTGAATGACAATAAAGTTTATTTGACTTTGACTTTTATCATAGGAAGGCTATCCACACTTGTTTGGATTTATTTTATTTTATTTTTATTATTTTCTTTGACATAATTTTTTTTACCATCAGATCAGAGGTTAGTAGTGAGAGATATGGACCATATTACTTAGGCCTGTATTACTGGAAGTAGAAGGGTAATGCACCTGATTTAGGCCCCCTGCCAGTGGGACAGTGTTTCACACAGAGGTGGTGTCTTGTATGCCCTTTTACATCCTTAGTTACAGGGTAGGTAGCCTTTGAGGACCGTCTTTTTTCAGGTATAAAAATGTTTTGCTAGAAAACAAGAATACAGTGTTTTGTAGTTTTACAGAGAGACATTTTTTAATGATCTACCCTGAAATGAGGCATGGCATATCTTTCTCAACAGGAATTGGATAATATGCAAGTTGACCTGGATAAAGTTGTACAGGATAGGACTTTAAGATTATTCTGCTACCAGAAATAGAATAAGATGGCTAGCAGAGGCAGCATTTTTACTTTTCAGTACAGAAGAAAGCTGAAGAGAGATCTACATGTGAAGCTTTATATGATGATTGGGAGACGATGTCTCTGCTTGCTAATATAGTTTGGGCCTTTTGAAGTTTTGACAGAGGAAGCATACCTCACCTTCTAGTACACAAACCTCATGAATATCATCTTTACTCCTTTTGTACAATTCACCTTCAGAAGCGAGGTGGCATGACCCTTGTACACATGCAACCATGCAGGATGCAGAAGTGGTGGGACACACAGCTAAAGGATTTTGCAAGTGTTATAATGTACATATAGGCCAAGGGAGATATGTCACAGTTTTGGATTTTTGCTTTGTTACATTTTATGTATAAGCAAGGGAATAGACTTATTCTTAGTAAATCATATAACTTTATCTGTGGCCTAAAAATTCTATAAATACTAGTAAAGTGGTGGCAGGGTAGTTCTATGAATATTACCTAAGGGTCTCTGCTCACAACAAATTTTGTGCTGCTGCAAGTAGAGGTAGTTAAACCTTGCTGCATGTAAAGAGACATAAATTTTATTTTTACTGTCATATTTAACACTTTTATGCAATGTATTATGTGAGACCCCTGGAAAACATATCATCATATTTTCAGGGAAAAATCAGGAAAATGTCCTTTTGCAGGAAGGCAGTTCCTCCTGCATTTCCATGTGGAAAGTTTTACCTGGCCACCCCCTTACTTACGTATACTAACTCCATAGTCACAGAAACATCAAAGAAAAGAAAAACACCAATTAAGGGTTTAATAACACACTCACAGCTGCAATTATGCAGTACTGCCAAAGCAAGTAAACAATTCTTCAAGCTGCTGCTTCAGAGACTTAATCTAATTTGGTATCTTTCTGGGAGATATGCATTCATACAGGTCTATATCTCCCTTTGTGGCTTCCTTGGGTGTCACGCATGTATTCGAGTCCATGAAAAGACTCATTTTATGGTCGATAATGAAGCTTCAGTGTTTAACAGACGTCAGGATTAGGATGTATGGTTTCCTTCTGTGAATTATTTTGTGTCAATGCAGATTAATGGGTGGTTGTCAGAGATCATTCCTATAAAGAAACTGAAAAAGGGGTGTTCAGACAGACAATTGCTTTTTATTTTATATATGGATACCTTGAGATATTTTAGTAGTAGTACTATTGTCAAGCTGGCCTTAAGGTTTGCCAGTTTAATGTTTTTTAGACTGTAAAATGAATTGGAGATCTGACAGCATATCTTCTTCTGGGACTACTGGGACTATACATGTGATATTGCAATCTGTATGCCTTCATCAAGGGTTTGGGATCTACAGGGGACCTCAGAGTTTTCCTGGTCCGATGTCTGTTTCTGTTATAGTAAGCCAGTTACAATCCTGCATGTGTTTGGGAAGGGTTTGAAGTATGAAGGGGATATCAGAGTATTCTTGATTCTGTGTATATTTCTCTTATACTGTTTATTAGTAAGCCAAATAGGTGGTAGTTTTGTCTGGTACCCTGAAAAATGATGTGCATAACCAGGATATAGTACTAGGAAAGGTAAAAGCTCTAAAATGATGCAGAAAGTATAGCATATCATATCTGAAAAAAGTATTCATTAAAATCTTTGTGGTTGAAAAGAATAATATGTATTGTTTGAGCCTATGACTTGGACAGAGGGATTTGCCAAGTACTCATCTGAATGAATATGTTACGGCACTCAGACACTGGGTAGGAAACAGTGATACTTTAGTTTCCCCTGCCACACATATTACAGGACTATCACATGCAATAGCTAGTTTAGAATTTTGTGTGGTTATTATCCCATGGTAATTTATATGTCATAGGTTCATAGGTTCATAGGTTCATACTAGGTTATCTGCCCTAGGGCATTTATAAGCCTAGCCAGAGTGTGTTTGGCTTTCACCACCCATTTTAAATTAATTTTGCTATGCCCTTTTTTGAGGTTAGTATACTGTGCCTCTGTCTAACAGTGACACAGAAATGATACCCGGGGTAAACCTACGATCCCCCATCCACTCATTAAGATTCCTCTTGAAGAGAGTCAATGAGGGACTCTGCCTAACCTGGACTTGGATTTTATTCCAGAGTGAAGGGAGCCTCTGGGTTATGAATCTGTCCCTCCAGCATGTCCTATTTATTTCAGTGCTGAGGTTCAAGTCTCTCAAGCGCATAGCTCGATGGGATTTGGATTTTCTGAGATGCAGCATGTCTATTAATTCCGGGTTAGACATGGCTTTATACGTCTGGCACAGATCGCCTCTGAGCAGGCAGTATGCCACTGAGTAGAGCTGGAGTTTCTTTAACCGGACAGCATATGGCATCTGTTTGAGCCCTTTGATCCCCTTGGTGAGGTACTTAAGGGTCTTTCCAGTTGCTGCAGGTGTCTGGTAAGGTACATCCCAAAAGGGGCATTGTACTCAATTATGGGCCTGATGAGGGATGAGTAAAGAGGCACGATGACCTCCCCTGATCTAGATGTGAATCCCTTCATGATTAGGTGGGCTATATAAAATGTTTTTCTAACCACTTTGGCCACATGGCTGTCAAATGAGAGATTGCTGTCAACTTGGGTCCCCAGGTCCCTAATTACTTCTTCTGTACTTAATGGATTACCACTTATGTGGTAATTTGTGGGCACTTTATTTTTGCCAAAGGGGATGACTATACACTTTTTGGCATTTAGCTTGAGGCCATGGCTCTGGCACCAGTTGTCTGTTTCTATGAGGCCCTTTTGGAGGATGGTGGAGAGTTGATTATGGCACCCAGTTTGCAGTCATCTGCGAACTTGGTCAGCCACAGTCCTTCCATGTTGGCCTGTACCTCTGAGAAATATATACAGAACAAGAGAGGTCCCAGGACTGAGCCTTGTGGGATACCACTTGTAACTGGTTTGGAGTCTGACATGGCTCCAGCAATTCTAACCATGTGGGTTCTGTCCTTGAGCCAGCCTGAAACCCATCTAGTGACATAGGGGTTTACATTTAAGCTGGTGAGCTTATCTATAATGTCCGAGTGGGGTATTGTATCGAAGGCTTTTGCAAGGTCCAGGTAGGCTGTGTGGACCAGCTTCCCCTCGTCAATGGCCTTGGTGACTGTTTCAAAGAAATCGACCAGGTTTAAGAGGCAGGATCTGCCCTTAACAAAGCCGAACTGGGTAGGATCCAGTGTCTGTAGGTCCCCAATATCTTTATTTATAAGGTCCATGATGATCCTTTCCATAGCTTTGCAGACCAAGCTAGTCAGACTTATGGGGCGATAGTTTTCAGGATCTGTTGAGGCACCACCTTTGTGGAGAGGGACCACCGTTGCTGTACGCCACTCTTTGGGTACATATCCTGTAGCAAGGCTGATATTGAACAGTAGTTTTATGTTTGGGTTTAGCTCTTCTTGGAGTTCATGTAGGACGCAGCCCGGGGACACCGTCTGGTCCCGTTGATGCTGTGTTTTTTGCTTTGGAGAGGGCGGCTCTTACCTGAGCATCTGAGATGTCAGGGGGGCAGCACTCTGCTGGGATAGATATTTGCCCTTTTGGTGGGGGGGGGGGTTGCGCTGAACCTGTCAGCTAGGATGTTGGCAATGTCTGTGGGTTCGGTGTATTTTTTGTCATTTTGGACTAATTCTGTGCATATCTGGGAATTCCCACCCAGGCTCCTAACATAACTAAAGAAAGCCTTGTGATTATCCTTAGTGTCCTGTGCAATTTTTCTCTCGAAGCTGGCCTTAGACAATTTTATGAGTGCCCGTAGTTTTTTGCTAATACTGATCAGAGATGCCTTCCCTTTTTGGGATTTTGCTCTATCATGTAGTAGCTTCCTCCTTCTATTGTATAGTTTGTTTATGGCTGGGGTCCACCAGACAGGACGTCTGCCTTTGGAAGATTGGGTCTTGGTTTTATTTGGGATTGCATGATCCATGCATTCCTGACGGTGTTCATAGAATGTGTTTATAAAGGATTCTGCTGTCTGGGCCGTATTTTCCACAGGCCCGGGGGCTTTGAAGGATTCCACCTCAGTTTTGAGGAGTGTGAAATTTGCTTTAGAGAAGTTTTTCACTGTGGTTCTCTGGGCAGGGGGTGGGGTTGGGTTGTGAATATCCAGTGAGATTAGTTTATGATCTGATCTTACCAGTGAGGGATACACTTCTGGTCTGGAGCATAGAGTCCCCATGTTGGTGATGATCAGGTCCAGTATGTTTTCCCCTCTTGTGAGAGTGGTAACAAGTTGTTCCATAACATTTGAGTTTATAAATTCTAGGAACCTTTGGGCTAGGGTTTTGGAGCTAGAGTAATGCTCCCAGTCTATGTTTGGGTAGTTGAAGTCACCCAATATAATGGTGTTTGGAGAGACCTTCATATTTTCCAGTGTTCTCAGGAAGGCCAAGTGGAGTTCCTGGGTTTGGGAGGGTGGTCTGTAGCAGGCTATAAACTGGAAGGCAGTTTTACCCATTGTTAATTGCACATGGATAGTCTCTGATGCTTCGTGCTGTGCCACCAACCTGGAGGTGTGGGTATCTTTGACGAATATTGATACTCCCCCTCCTTTTATGGTTCGGTCCAAGTTTGATGCATGCATCTTGAGGTTTAGACTTCTGGTGTTGAGTAGCATTACTCTTAGTTTCTTATCCCTTGTGATACCTATGGAGGTGAGTTTGTCTTTTGAGCCTTGCCTAAAAAAGGCACTATGGGGGTAGCAAGAGCCTTTGCCAATATCCGAAAGCCCAGGGGTGATAGGTGCAAGCCGTCCCTAGCGAAGCATCGTGGCTTGTCGAGCATGTCATCCCAGGCTGACAGGCATTGGATCCCATTTGAATGACACCAATACTTAAGCCAATTGTTGAAATTGATCATCTTGTCTTCATATTGTGGCATCATTGTTGGTGAAGGTAAGATGCTACTCAAGGTCAGGGTCATACTGGCCTGGGCTACATGCTCAGAGAGCTCCTCTATGTCTCTTTTCATGTAGTCCAGGGAGGTACGTCTCAGATCATTCACACCAGCATGGACAATGACTGAGTCACATTTGTACTTGCCTTGGAGTGACCTGAGTGCTTGTGTTATGTGGCGGATCCTAGCGCCTGACAGGCAGCTCACCGTGACCCTCTCCTTGTTCAGCCTGGTGAGCGGGACGTCAGTGTGCCTGACGATGGAGTCACCTATTACAAGTGTATCAGGTGTATTGTTTAGCCTTAAGGGCTGTGACTGTTCGGCAGACTGGCTTTGTGAGCTATGTGTTGCACATGTTTTGTTTTGGGGTAGCGGTTGTCTGCTGGGTGTCTGCTTTGGAGGTCTCTGCTGCTTAGGCAGATTTTTATTTAGAGCCTCCGAGTATGTTTTTGTGTGTTTAAGTGTTTGGTTTACTGTCGTGGTAGGTCTATGTGAGACTGGAATTATAGTGAGTGTGGTATCCTTTTCCTCCTGACTGGTTACGCTAGTACAGAGTTGAGAGAGCTTAGCCTCCAGTTTGGCTATATGGTTGCAGCTCTCACATGTGTTGGAATTTGTTGGGAGGAGGACAGGGTTGTCTGTGTACATGAGGCAGTTGTAACATTGCCTCAAGATTCCCAGATTCACCAGCTGGACCAGAGACGAGATTGACAACTGACCTTTGGACATGCTAGAATAGTACTGGGAATTCCTTTATAATTGAAAAAAAAGAGCCAATGGGGGAACAAGGTACTCAAGGGGAGTTTGTGAGGGTATAGTGCTTTTAATTCTTTAGAGCTGACCTATATAATTGCTTTAGTGAGCAAGTGCCATGTAACTTAAATGCAATGTGCTACAGGTAACTTAAATGCAAAAACAACAAACAGTAACTTTCATTCAAGTGAAACAAGGAAATAAGTACAGTAAGCAATGCAGATATCACTAGGGATCCACAGAAGCACTGAAAAGCCGCGTTTTAGGTGGAATTAGCGTTTCAGGGAAATAACAAGCAAACAAGCAACAAGCATACAAACAACGCTAGATTCAGCAGGCCTAGATCTAGTCTATGCTACAGCAAACAAGGTGTACCAATTTCAGTAAGAAACAATTCAAATATGCAGGCACTATAAGCCTTTAACCAGAAATTCCCAGTTCAGAAGGGCAGAGTCCAGCCTCTCCTCCCACAAGAGTGCAGACCATGAACCTTCTAAATGTAAAATAACTGGCCTGAAGCCCAAGTGCTTAAACCAGAACTAATACACTTTTAGAATAACAGACACTGAGCCCTCAATCAGCAGTTCCCAACTTAGAAGGATGTAAGCTACCTGTCCTGCCACCACAGTGCAGGCCACAAACCTTCCTAATGTAAAACAACTGGTCTGAAGCCCAAGTGCTTAATCCAAAATACTTAGAATGATAACTACACTTTAGTCAAGTTACTACCAAGCAGTAATAAATACAATTGAATACTTTAAAGAATCCCTGGATTAGTGCTCAAGTTATACAAACAAAGCTAGATTCAGCTAACATGTCAAGGCTAATGTTAATTATAAATGTTGTCATGAGACAGTCTGCATACTTCCCCAGTGTTCCCTTCAAAAATACCAATGAAATATCTTATAATTCAGAAGGAAGCTGGCCTTCTCAACTTTGGGAGAGTCCATTAGATAGCTGTTTTTAGATAGTATGAATTCCTTGTATAATATTCAAGGGGGAAAGTGTGGTGGTTATCATAAGGTTAATGTAGATATTTTGTAATGTATCCAGGTAATCTTAAGGTGACACTTTTGATGCCTTTATTTTTTATATAGTCAACATTTTCAGACATCTGATGTTAGGAAAGGATTTTGTTGTTAAATCATGTAACACATACTATCAGGATAAGAGACAGTGTACGATGATAGTTGACTAATTGGTCTGTCTGGTCCAGTCTTTACTCTGTAAGTCACAGAAGAGAGTATAAAAATCAATGACAAGTTCAGAATGTGGATATGTTAGTCCCCTACATTTTTTGATAAATCCAGTGGGCTATTTTACAGTCCTTAGCTACCACCAATCGGGTTTAATGTCTTCTTGAGGGGTGGTGCCTTGGAAGGGAAACACCCATCATTATGCCAGATTGCTGTGTCAGCTTTAGGATATGAAGTCAGGCAATGTGTGCAGGGATAGAACCCACAACCATTTTATCTTTCCAGCAACAAGGGGCAGTCAGCTACCTGCTCAGTAAGTGACACTATTATATGCACTGTTATCTATGATAAGGAATTCACTCTCTGTTTTGTAATTCATAGGGAAAACCATGTTAGCTATTTTAGCAATATGCGCATTGAAGAATGTTGTATTATTAATGAGCAGTTGTTAATACATAGAAAACTTTCCAAGTGTCATTGTTTGCTACCTGTTTGCTCTGTTGAAAAGAGGCAATTCCAGAACTGATGTTTGCTAATGGGACATATGCATGTTGTTCAAAAGGAAAGGCCTCATTGCTGGGAAAATATATATATAGACATGGAATAAATTGGAGTCTAGAGATAAAATATGTTGCAGGATTAGGGACTGAGTTTCCTGATGATTATTTAAGTCAAGAGTCATGAAACCGAGCTCAGTAATCGTACTAGATAGATCATATTGCACTTATCCATTTTTCTTTCTGAATTACTGTTTACCATTCATTTAAAAATGTATTAATTACATTGTTTGTGAACATTTGCAACAAACAAGACTTAAACAGTGAACATCGTTTTCTATCAATTGATTGTCTCATGGGTGATTTTCTACTTTAGTTTGATGTGATTTATTAAATAGATTTTAAAGTGCCAGGTGTGTTTTGGTATGATTTTAGTAGTTTGGTAAGAATTATGCTAGGATGCATTAGTTTTATAATTTTAGATAGTTTATTTACTTACATAAGAAAGGGTCCATTTTGTTGGTAATGCCATTCCCAAATAGCTGGCATCACTTATCTTCAGTGCTAGAGTTAGTTCTAACCAAAACAATTTTTGTTCCAAGTGACTTTGGAGGTTCATATAACTCAGGCTATAACCTAACATTTGCTTTAACTGATCTCAGCATCAGAGGAGGCTACATTTATTACCTGTTAGAATTGTGAGTGAAAGCTTTTCAGTCTTGGATGTCTTCTTCAAAAGATCAAAATTTCCAAGGTATCCATCAGACCTCCTGTATGTTGATAGGAGTACCATTTTTCATAGGCAGGTTTGAAAATCAGGCTGCACTATATACATTTGCAGAAGCTTAGTGAAAACTGAGTTTCATTCAGTTTCAAGAATATCATAGTGCTTCACCCACATGCTCAGGGCTTTTCAAATAACTATCTACAGCTTATCAATGTTGGAGATGAAGCAGATACTCAACATTTTCCATACCTTTATATTTCACTCTCTCTAACAGTCTAACAGTGAACAAAGGCACTGAAATTTAGCAGAAAAACAGATAGCTAATAAAATGCAAGGAGAACACATTTCATGGTATCCTCTTTTATTTACTTATTTATTTTATTATTAATTTACCTGTTTGTTAACAGCATAAGTCCAGTGAACACAATTATCCCTTTTCAGGGATAAGCTATGATGGGCCTATATTACATTCTGGAAAGCCGACAGTATCGAATCTGACATTGTCGACATAAGAATAGTGAAACTGCATAACAACGAACAAGTAAACGGAAATCTCTGTAAGGGGAGATTTCCATTTACTTCAATGTAGTGCAGTCACGGAGTTGGTATATTTAAGTAGCAGTGGGTGTGGGGGGTGCAGAAGGGCTTGCCCCCTGCCTACACCGTTTATTTATTTTTTGTTGTTTTTATTTTTTTTTCTGAACATTCGATGTTTTAACAGTTTGATCACTAAAGGTCGACCTTTAGTGATTCGAACTGTGAAATATTCGATGTTCTAATATAGACCAGTTGTGATCACTATCTAGTAAAATGACTTTCAGAATTGCACAGTAGGCAAATGAAGGTGGAAGGAATCAAACCCTGTACTCTGGACACAGTAAGCAAATCGTTAACAGCTCAGAACTTTAGTCTTCTGCGCCGCCAGTCAACTATGACCTATGAAATGAACTGTAATGTTGCATTGCTGATTTAGAAACATCATCTAAGCAGCTATTAGATGTACAATAAAGTATTCCTTTTGGCAAATACTATGTATTAGTTGAGAAGACCACCACAGTAATAACATTGCTCTGCCTGAGATCAGTGTCACCAGAACTGAATTATCCTTCAGATATCAGTTCCAAAGGACTGGACACACTTACGTTTTGAAGACTAGCTCCTGACATCTAAAACAGGTTTTAGTTATTATGCCCGATATTCCAAAGTGGTAAATGGAAATGCTACAGGATATACTATAGATATAAAAACAAATAAAGACAGCATGAGCTAGAAACCATGATTAGTCCCAATGGCAGAACATGCTCCATCAAGAGAAGCAAATGCCTTTGACTCCAAACTGAATCTTATTTATTTGTAGGATAGAGCACTAATGCACACGGACCCCTTTCAGTACTTCAGAAAAATACTGGCAATATACAAGACGTGGAAAATGACTAATGTGTATACATCTCTACAATATGGAAACATCTGCATTTCATATGTATGGATATGTGGGTTTAAGACTTAATCAGTGAGTCACCCATCAGTGAATCAGAGCAGGGAACATTCTCAAAACAAGGACCTGAAAAAAAGAATAATCAGAGCCTTTACTTGTTATGTAAACATGACAATTGAAATGTGTGACAATGTGTTTTTACTAATCTGAAACTTAAAAGAAACATGCTCTTTTATTTGTAAGTGCAATCCAGTTTTCTCTTCACTGGATTATACATTGTAATGCACAGCTATGTGTGGGCAGGACTAAATGAAAATTTATTGAGCACACTTCTAGACCCTTATGTAATATAAAAAATAGGAAACAATGGCAAATATAATTATAATAAGGCATCAAATGCAGCCCGTTATTTCATGCTCCAAGCTTTACGAATACTACAATTCAGTAAAAGTGGAGGTTTGTAGGGTCACCTTATCTATGCATCTTCTCAAGAACATTACTGTACAATCCTGGGAAATCTTACCCTATTATAGTGTGTGGTTGCCTGGAGAAATTAAACTTAATAATGACATCATTTGTTTTAAATGTATATTCTCAAAACAGTTGTAAATCTTTTACACTACATGATAACTAAGAGGCACTTATAATTGGTTAAAATAGACTGCAGTGGTGGTGCTGCAGTAGCATTGTCACCTCACAGTAAGACGTTGTCCGGTTCGATTCTCAGCTAGAATGTCTTCTGTGTGGAGGCATGCATGAATGGGCGTACCTTCATTGAAGGTTGTGCATCAGGGCAGGCAACACGTAAAAATCTACTGCCAATAATTAGCAGGCCGGAGTTCCGCTGTGGCGACCCCTAACCGGGAAAAGCCGAAAGACACAACAACTTACAATTGGTTAAAATATTATATATACTTTTTTTACAGCATTCAGTGGGTTGTAGACATCACATCAGTGTTCATCATGTTGCAGCAAGGGTGTTGTGTGCATGATTTTATGCATAACAATACCTGATGGGAAGCTTGCAATAGTCCACAACTGGATATGAGTGTAATTCAGGATTTACCCTTAGTAGGTGTGGTTTAATCCCAAGAGTGAAGCCCAAATAATAAAACAAAGCCATCCGTGGGTAAACTCTGTATTACTTACACACTGGTATAGATTCCTGGGAATATACAATGCCATGACTCTGAAAAAACATTCTTACCTTTTCCAAATAATGTAATTGAATAAATGGACTTTACTGCTCCCTCAGATTTAATCTGTTGTAGGGGATGTCTAAGTGATGTACTGCACATGTGCTCTGCATGTGCATGCCAATGAACCCTTGCACGGTGCAGTGCAGTTGATGGTACTTTTTTTGAGTCAAGAATGTGTGTATAAGTTTGATAAATCTGAGATTTCTTTTTTTAATGTATGGTTGTTCTTTTTCATGAGTTGCTGTTGCTTCCCAAATATATTAGTACAGCAACAACACTTAAACACAAGAATAAAAACAGCAGGTTTGGCATTTAGTAGCCAGTAGCTGTGGTAACAAATAGTATTACAGCTAGTGGCCAGCTACTGGCAACATTATACTTGCTTTCGTCACAGTCTAGTTAATTTCAGCACAGCTACCAGCTACAGAACTTCTTTCCATTAGTTACACAGAGGGTTATGATCAGGTCTCTGACTGCAAACATGTTATTATTTATTTATTTATTTTATTTTATTTATCTTATTTTACAGTTGTTTACCGCAAAGGTCCGACTGGGCTAATAGCCCATTTTCAGTGGAGGCCCGTGGAGAAAAGCTCCAAAAACAAAAAGAGAAAAAGAAAAATGTAATAGGTTCTGACAGTATAAATGTTAAAAAAGCATAATAAGTCGCATACATAGTTACACATAGAATATAAAAGGAAAACAATAAAGAGCAAAATATTTTACATGATTATACATAAGTTTGAAAACGGCATCATAAGTTATTTGTTTCAGTGGATTAATAGAGAAATTGACTATTAATAACAGCAGTATGTTTATAAGCAGTACATTTATATGCAGTACAATTAATGTATGATTTCTAAATGTTAGGCTCAAGAAAGGAATACATTCCATGGACCCACCTGCCAGACATGTAGTTAGAAGTATTAGTAAACTAGATTAGGATTTAGGTGGAGTGAGAGAGGAAGTTGCTTGTATGCACTGATGAGAAAAAAACAAGAAGTGGATAGGATGGGGTATGAAAAAATCACCCTGTGGTAGTACAGGGACATTGCCAATTGTTGTATAGGTGTTCCTTGAGCAGCAGTTTAAAATTGGTGGTAGAGGTAGTGTTGTTTATGTGTTGGGGTATAGAGTTCCAGGACTGTGCTATATGGTTAGAAAACAGGGAGTCACCAAAGCTGTTATTGGCTTTGGTAACTTTTACTAGCAGTTTGTCGGATGAGCGAAGGGTACAGTAAATAGAGTATGGTTAGATTAAGTTTTTGAAGGAAGGGCAGTTATCTGGTTGGTGTATAATGGTGTAGATAACTGCAAGTTGGTTGAATGCTAGTAGGTGTGGTAGTTCAAGCAATCTTAACTGTTTTAAAGCAGTGCAGTGGTGTGTACGGTTGGGAAGGTTGGTTGCAAATTTAGCAATTTTGTGATAGCAGGCCTCTAGTTTGTTAAGATCAGATTTTCTAAGGCTAGTGAAAATAATAAAAATGATGTGTTAGCTGTCTAGCTGAATCTTGGCATCCATGTTGAGAACATATGATAATAATGGGATATGATCAGTGAGGCCATTCATAACTCTTTGCAATGCATGGAGTCTTATCTACTGTACTATCAGTTTCAAAAGAAAAAAAATGCAACGTGTTTTACCGGCTTTGAATCAATGCATGGATTTCTTTTGCTGGTATTTTTTAAACCCAGAGATCTGCAAATAAACAACTGTTGATACTATTTATCTAACAGACTAAAAAGCTGTGTGGGTCACAGTGTCTGTGCATGTTTTTATGAAAAACAATACCCTAACAGGGAAGACATAGCCACAAAAATGGGAAAAAGATGTAGGTGATTCAGCTGATACTATGAAGAGGTCTGCATAAGAAACTCACAACATTGAAAACAACACAATGAGTTGCTGTAGGGGAATTCCAGTTGTAAAACAGAAAACTGAATACATAAATGACTTAAAAATACAGAATAATATCTTACCAGACCATCAAATGTTACATAACAGACGCTGAAGAGATCTATTTTGGCGGTGCTGCAACAGAAAAGATACATCATGATTCGAAGGCAGAAACAGCGCCATGTTTCATGTTAAGTTAAATATATGCCTTTATAATGGGAAAGTAAGATTTCTGTTATGTAACATAATTATAAATACATAACACATATGATGTAAGATTAAAAGTACAAATCAATTTATTTATATATAATATGCTTATAGCTATATGTATTATATTTAGCAATACATAAAATTAATTATTTAAATAGTTTTCAATATGGTGTTTATGATTGTTCTTGCTTTTATCAAATACAAATGTGTTTTTTTGGCTGTTGTTAGATATATATTTAGACATATATATGCCTGTTTAATTGAATATATATATATATATATATATATATATATATATATATATATGTATATATTGAAAATAATAGTGCATGTACACCTGTTTAATAGTTAGATGCATACACTTCTGCTTGCTAGAATATATGTAGGATAATATAATCAGTTAGATGCATACATTTCTGTTTGCTAAAAAAAAGGTTAAACTCTTATTAACTAAGAACCAAATAAAACAGCATCCATCTGTAATGTAACATGAATGTTCAGAGTCTAATACAGCTTAAGAAAACTGCTGATAAGAATAACTCTTTTAAAAAAGAACAGTGTCTGGTACAAGCTCCAAGGAAAATTACAGATAAGAAATTCCTGAGATGCAGGTGCAAGGAAGTAAACTAGGTTGGAGGCAAGGACAACTTACTGAACTGTCACGTAATTCACCTCGAAACAGAACACAAAGTAGCTTAACAACAAACTGTATGACATCAAAAATACAATGTGTTTTACTGGCTTTGAATCAATGCGTAGACTTTGGAAGTTCCCACCAAACTGCATTACATCAACATTAAAAGACTGCTTTTATAAAAAGTGTATAAATGGACAGTAAAATGAAATGATGTTAGATCTGATTTCTTGTTAGATGCGAGTACTGGAGATTGTTATCCATATTGTATGAAAAGCAAATCTGAGACATTAAAGCTGTAACTGTACAGTATTGTATGTGTCTGTTATATAGACAAGTTATTTTAATAGTACTGCACAAAGTTTAAAAGATTAATAATATTCAAAGTTTATCTGTACTGATCAGACTTTGGTATTTTACAAGGCACGCAGCATTCAGCAAAGACATCTGCATGTTTGCAATTAACTTTTCAGTGGTGAGCCTTGCCTGTATTCAAACACACGGGGAGTGGTGCCTGTGCCATGTATAAGGTAACTTCAGTAAAAGTGCAGTAACTAACATTTATGTACATGATTGAGTCCAGAACAGGAGCACTTCATTTTCCACAGTTTGCAGCAGTACAGCTCCTCAGACGTCTGAATCCAGAGTAGGACTGCAGTGCAGGAAGTAAGCAGTGCCATAAATTCTTCAGGTTGGTGACATCTCAGATTCGAATCTGCAGCTGTCAGCTTAATTTCACCAGCTATTCAAGTAACTACAGAAGTGTTCAAGACATTTACAGTAAATAGCATGGCAAACTGTCTCTATGGACTTTGGTAAGAAAATTTTTCATGTTACATGACAGTATGAATGCCAGTAAACAGGTTAGTAAAAAGAATAGTAAACACATTATTGTTTTTAATGTGTCAATTTTAGATAGACTACAGAAGTTGTATAAACAGCATATTAGCAAATGTAAAACCTTATTAGGGTAAGTTGACAGAAATTATGTAAATGGATTACATTTGACTGATATCTTAAACAGAAACATGACTAGTATGACAGTAAAGGTTTACTGTGCAAGTCATATGAAACTGTTTTCTGTGTGCAATATCATAAAAGTACCGTTCAGACATTTGTTAATGGTAAACAACCAGATAAGGGTCATAAACTTGCTTTATGTCCTGTCACTACATGTAAAATGTTAATTTCAGAGTTAAAACAGCAGTCAAATCAGTTATTGACAGAATCCCCTGTACATCTTGTTAGACAAAAGTGGAAAGCATCTACCCAGTACAAAACAGATAAGGATAGAAATGAGGTTCATTGTAAACTGACAGAAGAATTTAATAAACTTCTAAAAACAGACAAAATGAGTTCAGAAAGTTTAAACAACATATGCAAACACTTTTTCAAAAGTGTTTAAGAGCTTTTGGAGTCAGCAGAACAGAATACTGAGAAATGTCAGACAGACTGTGCAGAATCACAAGACAACAAGAATCTGGTTAGTAAAGAGTTAAAGCAACAGCAGTTAGCTACACTGACAAAAAGAGAGATTCCAGATCATACCCAGTAGTTAGCTACACTGATACAAAATAATCTATGTTTAAAAAATGGTTAGCGTACACAGCAGGATCTAATCCTTACATTTTTATTCCCAAATGTTTTAAAAACTTTCATCCCATTAATACAAAATACTTATCAGTTAAACAGCAATGTAAAATATATGATGCTGTTTTCATAGTATACATGCAGGGGCAGCCTCTCATAGCTAAGCTGTTAAATAATTCCAAAATCACCATTTCAAATAACAGAACAGTTCTAGTGCATAAACATCAAATGACGTACTTAAACTCTAGGCAATATCTTACCTAACTACAGTTCTAATTGGTATTGGTTAGCAGAAACTTACCTGCTATCAGTAAGGAAAAACATACAGTTTGTTTATTTGGTATCTGGTATTTGAAAAGCAGAAACAGTGTTTGTCACCTAACTACAGTTTCCAGTGTATTAGTTAGCAGAAACATACCTGCTATTAGTAAGGAAAACATTAAGTTTGTTTATTTGGTACCTGAAAAGCAGTAACAATGTTTGTTGCAAACTCTAACCTGCATCTCATCTAACTACATTTCTAACTGCGTTTTTAGGCAGAAACATACTTGCTACTTGTAAGCAAAAATATACAGTTGTTTGTTTATTTGGTATTTGAAAATCAGAAACACGGTGTTTGTTACACATTCTAACCAGTGTCTTACCTAACTATGGTGCTACTTTAACCTATCAGATTTAGTACATTGTTAAATTTGTCTATTATGATCTGCCTAGACACCATTTCCTATTCTTTGTGATTCTTTACTCTTCCCCGGGCATTTATCTGTGTACCTACTTACTGTACCATTTCTTATACCCACTCTCTGTCGTCTGATGGTGGCCTGCAGAGTGATCCAAGCAGCAGAGAGCTAAAAGAGTGACTTTCTACCAGATATAAGTATTTTTTTGGCTTTCCCACTGTTATTAAGCTAGCGACTGCATTTCACCTGTTTTACTGCTACTTTAAGTGATTTCTGCATTTTACACTGTTTATTGCACTTTAAGTTACTAATTGTTGCAAATTGTTTCTGTAGGCTACACACTAAAGTGCGCTAGCCGATTTACAGCATTTATAGCATTCACTGTCTGTTTTTTTCCTTATCTCTGTAATAAAACAAAAAAATCTCTTGTTTTCCCGCCTTACTGAACTAGAGTAGTCCAGTTTCAGAGTTGCTGATCCCTGGGCTTTGTTTTTAGTTCCTGTTACTGATCCATTGCCTTATTAGGAAGGAGGGAAGTTTCTTTGCTTACCAGTGGGAGTGGGAAGCACTGAGCGGCCTTTTTGTTCGATTTGGTGAAGTTTCAGCCAGAAACTAGTAGTCCATTGGTCGTTTTGGGCCAATTCCTAGCTCCCTTCAGCCCCCTGCTATAAAACACGCTAAATGCGCGTTAGTGTGATTTAGCGCGGAGTTGCCACTGTTGCACACAAGAGCAGCGGCGGTTAAACAAGGTTAAACTATTCGGGCCATCTAAATTCCACTCTTCAAATTTTCCCTTAGAACTACCTTCCTCGAGCTGTACTGCTGATCTAACCAGCATATCCTATAACTGAAAAGTTCATCTCTACTTGATTCCCAAGTAGACTATTCTCTATCTGTAAAGCCTAGCACTTACTCCTACAGTACTTGCACCTTGATAAAGCACTCTTATTATAGATAGTACCCCACCAGCCTAAAACCCACTTCCCCGGAGTCCTTTGAAAGTCTCTTTATCTACTACTTCTAGTATGTCGAGGGATCAGTTGCTAGTGTCCTCTCCAGCTCAACTGGTGAACCTGGGAATACTGAGGCAATGTTACAATTGCCTCATGTACACAGACAATCCTCTCCTTCTCCCACAAAACACAAATACATGTGAGAGATGCAACTATACGGCCAAACTGGAGGCTGAGCTCTCTCAACATAGGACTGGCAAGACCAGACAGGAGGAGAAGGTAACCACACACAATACATACCCAGTCACATATGGTACCATCACAACTTCAAATCATACACATACTCACACAAAGACATACTCGGAGGCTCTGATCAAAAATTTACCAAAACAGCAGAGGCCACCAAAGCAGACACCCAAACAACTACCACCTCTCGACCCAACACATGCAACACATAGACCACACAGTCAGAGTGTCAAACAGTCACAGCCCTTAAGGCCAAACAAAATGCCAGACACACTTGTCATTGGTGATTCCATAGTCAGACACACTGACATCCCGCTCACCAGACTGAGTAAGGAGAAGGTCACAGTAAGCTGCCTGTCGGGCGCTAGAATCTGCCACATAACGTAAGCACTCAGGTCTCTCAACAGCAGGTACAAGTACGACTCAGTCATTGTCCACGCTGGTGTCAACGACCTGAGACGTACCTCCTTGGACTACATGAAAAGGGACATCGAGGAGCTCTCTGATTATGTAGCCCAGGCAGGTATGACCTTGACCTTGAGCAGTATCCTACCTTCACCTAGAATGATGCCACAATACAGTGATAAGATGATCAGCTTTAATAATTGGCTTAAATTCTGGTGTCATTCAAAGGGGATCCAATGTCTGTCTGCCTGGGATGACATGCTGGACAAGCCACGCTGCTTCGCAAGGGACGGCTTGCACCTGTCACCCTGGGCTTCCGGATATTGGCAAAGGCTCTTGCCACCCCATAGTGCCTTTTTAGGAAAGGCGCAAATTCTAAACCCACCACCCTAGAACAGCAAAAAGGTAAAAGCTAAGGGTAATGCTGCTCAATGCCAGAAGTCTCAATCTCAAGATGCACACACTCGAGGCCCTTCTCAATATGGAGAACATCGATGTCTGTGCTGTGACAGAAACCTGGTTCAAGGCTCCTGAGAGCACCCCAGCACTAACAGGTTTCACCTCATATCATGCGTTCGGCCCCAAAATCCGGACAACACCAAGAAAGGAGGGGGGGTGTCCATATTCATAAAGGACACCCACACCTCAAGGTTGGTGGCAATGCAGATGCATCGGAGACCATCCAGGTGCAATTAACCATAGGCAAGACCGCTCTGCAATTTGTAGCATGTTACAGGCCACCCTCTCAAACTCAGGAACCTCACATGGCCTTCCTGAAAACATTGGAGGGGATAAATGTATCTCCAAACACCATCATACTAGGTGACTTCAACTACCCTAATATAGACTGGGAACACTACTCAAGCCCGAACACTCTAACCCAAAGATTCCTGGAGTTCATAAACTCAAATGCCATGGAACAACTAGTCACCATCCCCACAAGAGGAGAAAACATACTTGATCTCATCATCACGAACATGGGATGAAAATGTTCAACACCGAAGTATACCCCTCACTGGTGAGATCAGATCATAAACTAATCTCGCTGGAGGTCCTCATCCCACCCCACCTGAAACAAAAGACCACAGTGAAAAACTTCTCAAAAGCCGATTTCACACTTCTAAAAACTAGTGTGGTCTCCTTTAAGGCCCCTGAGCCAGTGGTAAACATTACTCAAACTGCTGAATCACTTACAAATGCCTTCTACCAGCACCTACAGGACTGCATGGATCAGGCAATCCCAAACAAAACTAAGACTCTCTGTACCAAAGGCAAGCGTCCAGTCTGGTGGACCCCAGCCATAAACAAGCTCTACAACAAAAGGAGGAAGCTACTACAAGATAGAGCAAAATCCTTGAAAGGTAAGACACCTTTGATCATTATAAGTAAAAAACTAAGAGCTCTCATAAAATCATCCAAGGCAAATTTTGAGAGAAAAATCGCCAAGGACTCTAAAGACAATCATAAGGCCTTCTTTAGCTATGTTAGAAACCTAGGAGGAAACTCCCAGATATGCTCAGAATTAGTTCAAAATGATGTGAAAATTACTGAACCTACACACATTGCTAACATACTGGCTGACAGGTTCAGTGCAAACCTCTCCTCCTCCCCAAAAGGAGAGATATCTATTCCAGAGGATTGTAGCCCCCCAAACATCTCCAATGCCCAGGTGAGAACTGCCCTCACTAAGGCAAAAAACACAGCATCCATGGGACCGGATGGTGTCCCCAGCTGTGTGCTTCATGAACTCAACGAGGAATTAAACCCACAGTTAGGACAGCTGTTTAATCTTAGCCTCACCTCAGGATACGTACCCAAGGAGTGGCGCACGGCGACTGTGGTCCCACTTCATAAGGGCGGTGCCTCCACAGACCCTGGAAATTACCGCCCCATTAGCTTGACAAGCCTTGTCTGCAAAGCCATGGAGAGGATCATAATGGAACTCATAAATAAAGACATAGGGAACTTGCAGACTTTGGATCCAACCCAGTTTGGCTTTGTCAAAGGCAGATCCTGCCTCTTAAACTTGGTTGACTTTTTCGAGACAGTCACCAAGGCCATTGATGAGGGAAAGGCAGTCCATACAGCCTACCTCGACCTGGCAAAGGCCTTCAACACATTACCCCACTCAGGTATCATCGAAAAACTCATCAGCTTGAATGTAAACCCATACATCACAAGATGGGTTGCAAACTGGCTAAGTGACAGAACCCACAGGGTCAGAGTTGCTGGAGCCATGTCAGACTCAAAGCCTGTTACAAGTGGTGTCCCACAGGGCTCAGTCCTGGGTCCACTCTTGTTCGGCATCTACTTTTCTGAAGTACAAGCAAACACAGGAGGGTTATGGCTGACAAAGTTTGCAGATGACTGCAAACTGGGCGCCATAGTCGAAAACACATCTGACACAGATATCCTCCAGAAGGGCCTCACAGAAACGGATAACTGGTGCCAGAGCCATGGCCTGAAGTTAAATGCCAAAAATGCATAGTCATACCCTTCGGGAAAAACAAGGTTACCCCTAGCTACCATATAGGTGGCAATCCACTGAGCACAGAAAAAGTCATCAGGGATCTGGGGACCCAAGTTGACAGTAGCCTTTCGTTTGACACTCATGTTGCTAAAGTAGTTAGGAAAACCTTCTATATCGCCCACCTGATCATGAAGGGATTCACATCTAGATCAAGGGAGGTCATCGTCCCCCTGTACTCATCACTCATTAGACCTATGATTGAGTACAATGCCCCGTTCGGAATGTATCTGAGCAGCTTGAAAGGCCCCAAAAGTTCCTCACCAAAAGGATAAAGGGTCTCAAAAATATGTCTTATGCTGCCCGACTGAAAGAACTCCAGCTCTATTCAGTCTCATACCGCTTGCTCAGAGGTGACCTGTGCCTGACATATAAGGCCATGTAAACCCAGATTTGATGAATATGCTTCACCTCAAAAAATCTAGATCCCTCAGAACCACAAGGGCGGGAGACTTAAACCTTGACACGGTTATAAATAGAACGTGCTGGAGGGACAGATTCATCACCCAGAGACTCCCTATGCTGTGGAACAAAATCCCGGTACATGTGAGGCAGAGCACCTCGCTGGCCTTGTTTAAGAGGAATCTTGACCAATGGATGGGAGATCGCAGATATACCCCAGGGATTACTTCAGTGTCACTGCTTGACAGAGGCACAGAAAAATGATAGGCATAGTTTTTATTCAAACTAAAGGGGTGGCAAAAGCCACATAACTATGGGCTAGGCTTATAAATGCCCTTGGGCAGATAGCCTAGTATGAACCTATGAACCTATGAACCTATGAACCTATGATATTCCTTCCATCACTCTCTGACTAATATCCTCTACTCTCCCAGTTGTCTCCATTTCTCCTAGACCTGTACTATTCACTTTCTGCTCCCACTCTGTCTATTTTTTCTCTTTGCAGTTTGCTCGGGCCATCCACAAGCCTCGGGATTGTGCACCCCCCCCCACCTTTGGATCTGAAGCAAAAGTTCAGCAAAAGTTCAAATCAGCCCTGGGTAATCTCAACTTTTATAAACAAGCCTTCCAATAGAATTAATTATTAGGTGAATGTCACTGAGTTATTTTTAACAACTTTTTCTTTCTTTGTACCATCATTGTGAGGTGAGCACAGCTGCACTGAGCCCCATTCAGCTTCCAAACTTGGAGAACTTTAATGAAGTCGGCCACTAGGTAGGAACATACTCTACTAACTGTACAAGTTCCTTATGTATGCAAACAGGTGAGCTCCAGAGTCTAAAGTTAAAACAATTCCAAATCAAACCTTTAGTTCAGTCCCACCCTTAGCTCTACTCATCCTTAAAGAGCTTGCTAGCAACATTTGGTTTCTGTAAGCTGAAAAGCTCTAACAGTGTATTGTCTTACTAACATTTCCTGGCTCCTGATTTTTTTTTGTTTTCTGTTTGGACTCCCTCCTGCTGGGGTTGCTCTGCAACCAGTTTGAACCACCCAATTCCACACTGATAATTGCTACCCCCCCCTCCCTACAGCCATTCTCATAGGAGGCTATATCAATACCCACTCCTCTGGGAGCCATCTTTAAAATGTAGTAAGGCAAATAACTTACATCCCCATTATAAACTTATGTTTTACTTAATTGTTGTATAAATCTTGTGGTCCGGTTTAGCCCTGCTCCACTTGCCCTCACTGCGCTCGGGTTCGCTCTGTGCTCCACCATGCCCTTTCTTCCCACCCACCCCAGTACTGTTAAATTTATACTGTCCTAGCCACTCCCCTGCTTCTTCTTCCCAACTAGCATCTTACACATACAAGAATGTCATTTTATAGATAATATGTTTTTGAATAGGGATTATCCCAAAACATTTGTAGATAGTGTAATTTGTGAAGTGGTGGACAAAAGACAAAAAGGATTTTACAAGCCTTTGCTAGATCAGAAATTGATGCAACTAATAATACCACACAATTGGAAACTCATGTTTCAGATCCAGTTTCATCTACTTCTAACTTACAGAACATAACTAATGGCAACACATATGGAAATATAAGTTTTGTCACAACATACACTAATGATAGTCACGATACTTTTCGTCTTATGTGCAAAAACTGGACACATATCAGGTGACAGGGATTTAAGTCAGATTCTGGGAGCACAGCCTAATGTGGTATACAAGAGGGATTGTAACTTAAAGGATTGGTGCAATACCTGTTCCACTTCTACTATTAAGCCCCAAGGCAGGATGAGAAAGTGCAATATGTGCACTCAGTGTACTTATATTTTAGAATGTGAAGAGTTATTTTTAGCAGGGAAGGGCATTACCATCCATGGTTATTTTAATTGTAACACAAAGGGGGTCATAAATGCAGCTAGTTGTTTAGAATGTTCTACTTACTATATAGGCAAAACAGAACGGAAAATCAAGCAGCATATATATATATATATATATATATATATATATATATATATATATATCTATATATATATATATATATATATATATATATGTACACACTTATGACATTAGTAAATGTAAGAACACAAATGCACTTTATAGACATTTAGAAAATAATCCCACTCATAAATTTGTTTTTGTAGTATTAGAACAGATTCAAGTAGGCCCCAGGGGAGGTCCCTAGAAAACCATTTTAGAAACTAGGGAGTATTGGTGGCAAATGTATTTAAATGCTGCACAACTCTTAGGTTTAAATGATACAATTTCTATTTCAAGTATTTTAAAATTGAGGGCTTATAATAGATAGGAATTCACATGTGCGCACACACACACACACACACACATATCTATATATATCTATATATATCTATATATATATATATATATATATATATATATATATATATATATATATATTATTTTTTTATATGGTTTTATATGTTTATATTTTATATGCAGATTCTAATCAATTAATTGTTAATTAATTATACACTGGATTTTGTATAAAAAGGAGTGGTTTACTTTGTCTTGTTGTCTGATGAAGGCTGATGTTACAGCCAAAAGCGCTTACCTGGATTTTCAATAAACCTGGATTGTGTTTTAGAGCTGCTGGCTTTTTGTTTATTAGTTTGTTCATATTTATTACTAGCATCTCACACATCACCAAGTGGCCCTCCCTCTCTACAACCCAACTTTTCTCCTTCCTTCCTTTCCTACCAAATCCTGGTTGAAAACTGTGCCCTATAATGGCCAGGCCCCTTGCTATGCTAGCATAAACAAAAACACTAGTAATTTCTGTATTCCCCCTGATGCTCATCCTTTATCTCCTCACCACCTATGAAAACCAGTACCACCATTGATTCCACTACCCAAAATATCAAACTACCACCCCTGACTTCTCTTACAAGTTAGCTCACCTACTGCTCACACATCCAAACCCGCATCCCCTTTACCTCATCACCCAATTAAAACCTTAAAATCAAATCCAAGGGACAAGCACTATCTAAGACTCATTCATAAGTTTCTAAAGCTCATAATCAGATTTCAATATAACCTCATTACAGATGGAGACATCCATCCCAACCCTGGCCTGTCTCCACCTGGTGACAATAGCACCTACACCACCAACCCCATCAATAAACTACCCCTTAACAGTCCTGCATATGCTCTCCTCACATTTCACTTGAACATTCGAAGTATAAATAATAAAATCCCCAACCTGCATGCCCTCTTAGCAGTTCATTCCCCAGACATAATGTGTCTTACAGAAACCTGGCTTAAACCTACTACTGCCGATAATGAGGTATTACCCCTGGGCTATAACATACACTGATTAGACCGAACAGCTAAGAAGGGGGGTGGAATAGCAGGTCTTTACAAAAATACATTAAGTGTTAAGAGAGATCCAGTTCAACCGCCCCCATTTAATAACGCAGAAATCCTCATTACCAAACTGCAAATTAACAATAATAAGAGTATAAATATTGTCTGTGTCTACATTCCCCCAGACAATAATATAAGCACTCTGGAAGATATTCTCCAATGGGGATCCACTACCTACACCCAAGAAGCTATTGTTCTTGGTGACTTTAACACCGACTGGTGCACCTGCTCAGCTGAACCCCCTGCCACCCATATTAATCTGTTTGGGTTCACACAAATAATAACCTGTCCCACTAGGATTATTAAACCAACCAACAGGGAAAGTATCTTAGATTGGGTACTTATCAATAGCCACCCAAGCTTGTATACAGCTGGGACTTTACCCGATGACCTAAGTGATCATTCACTAACTTATATTATTAAGCATAAGGCAGAAACCCACCATAAGACTAAGTACAAAACAATCAGAAATAAAAAAAAACTTCAATCCTACTAACTTCCTAAATGAACTTAAATTGGTCAACTGGTCAGGCCTAAAAAACTACCACTAGATGAAGCTGTAACTTTCTTTAACAATAAATTCCTGAGCATCCTTGACTCCCATGCTCCTGCATGTACTATAAAGACTAAATCTAACACTGCTCCATGGCTCACAAAGGAAACTAAGATAAAAATCAAACTTAGAAATATAGCCTGGACCAAATGGCGAACAACTAAAGCCCCCCTCAACCAAATGAGATATCGTCAACTTAGAAATTATACAAAAAATTCATTTTGCTAGACAAAAAAAAAAACTACTACCAGAACCTCCAGTTTAAACACTAAAACAATTCCCAAAAGTTTTGGGCAGATATTAATCGACTTCTTCATCCAGGACAATCTACTACCCCAACCCCATCAAACTACACCCATAAATCTCCAGAAGCTGTTGCCACTGCCTTTAATAACTTTTTCACTGAAACTATTCAGTCCTTAGCTAACCAACATACTCCCACCCACTCTAACTCTACCACTAACACACCCACTTCTCATCCCCCTTTAACTTCCAGCCTGTCTCTCCCACTTTTATCTGATCCCTTATCAAAAAACTAAAACCAGCCACCCTTTCTGCTGACCTCCTTCCTGCAGAGTACCTACAAAAAGCTGCCGACACCATAACATTCCCCATCTCTATCCTAATCAACAGAACACTAACTGATGGAACTATCCCCACAATCTGGAAGATATCCCATGTTATCCCACTCCACAAGTTCAACAGGACTGTCCAACTACAGACCCATTGCCATTCTCTCACCACTTGCCAAATTAATGGAGAAGTGCTTTCATAAGCAACTTATGGACTATCTCATTCAGAATGGTCTGCTTGCCAACTCTCAGCATGGCTTTAGGCCACATCACAGCACCACCTCCGCCCTCCTTTTTTTTACCAATACCATATTCCAAAATAGGAACAACAAGCTATCTTCAGTCCTATTTCTTGACCTGTCGAAGGCCTTTGATATGGTCAACCACAAATTACTCATCCATTCCCTAAAATCCATCTCCCTAGATAACCATGCTATTCAGTGGTTCCTATCCTATCTGAATGGCATCAACAGGCTGTATTATGGCAGGGCAAACTGTCCACCCTGCTACCTCTCACCCTTGATGTCCCTCAGGGCTCTATTCTAGGTCCTCTAGTCTTTTCTGTCTTCATCAACAATCTTCATACTGCCATCCCTGATGCAACCTGCATTCAGTATGCAGATGATTCTACCCTGATCTGTACAGCCTCCTCCCCTTTAGACCTGCAAACCTTAACACAAAACACATTTAACACAGTTGAAAATTGTCTGTCTAATCACCGTCTGCTGTAAAATCCCAGCAAAACTAAACTGCTCCTCTTTACCCCCACCAGTAGATCCACCCCATTTTCCTTCTCCATAATATCCAACAATGGTACCTCTATCTCTCCAGATGAACATACTAAGCTTTTAAGAGTAATAGTGGACAATAATCTCAGATTTGATCTGTATATCAATAAAACTATAAAAACATTAATAAGAAGCTTGGCTCATTATATAGAAGCAAACCTTTTCTAACTCCATTAGCTATGACTGCAATTGCCCACTCACACCTACTCTCTGCCCTTCTATATGCCTCCCCCCCTACTCTCCAATTTGAGCAAAACTGAACTTAGTAAGCTCTCTCACTGTTACAACCATATTGCCAGGTTTGCCATAGGCTCAACATGTAAGACACATCAGTATCAAAATCTCAGTCTTCTCGGGTGGTTAGAACTGTCTAGCCTACTTTTGTTCAATCAGCTTATAGTAGCACACAGAATTCTGTACCACCCTGAAAATACTCCGGCACTCAAAAATAGCATAAAGCCATACAGTAATTCAAGGCAATTACAATCATCCAATAAACTGTTGGTCTAAACCCACAAAGCCATTAACTCAGCCGGCGACTCCCTGTTTGCCAACATCGTTGGTAAAACTTGGAATTCACTTCCATCTAATCTTACGCTTGAACCTTCAAGTCTCTTCAAAAAACACCTCAAACAGTATTTTAAAGAGCATTGGCTTTGTCCCTGTACTAATCCTGATTAATCACTACTTATTCCATGCCTTATTTAAATTAATGTTGTACGCATCATAAATTAATAATGTACGCATCTCTTGCTCATAATAGCTTGCTGCAACCTGTTGTTTTGTATACTATTACACACTGTGTATATTGTGAGCACCTACTAGAGGGCTTTGTAAATATGTTTGTTCTATCTGTGTTATCTGGAGCTTTCCTCCCCAGGCCACCGCTGAAAATGGACATATATCCAGTTGGACTATTCCAGTCAACAAATGTAAAATAAAATAAAATAAATAAATAAATTATACCTTTTCACCTAAAGTGCATCTGTTTAGAATGCACAAGAGCAAAAGGCAGACAACAACAAATGTAAATAATATAAATATATCTCATACCGCTCAGCTGTACAGATTTTTACAGAATGTCCAGACTTTTGCCTGATACTTTTTGGTCTGTTCCTCATAAAAACTGTGTTTTTTTGACAAACCACTGGAATGATCTAAGGATTAAAGTCACTAAATAATGACACGCATTTGAGTTTCTGATTTTACATTCTTAAGAAAATGCATGTTAATATAAATCCTGTAGCATTGTTACCTCACAGCAAGAGGTTCTCCCGTTCGATTCTCGGCTGGGCTTGGGTGGAGTCTGCATGTCCTCCCCGCGGTTGGGTAGCATTCGAAAGACATGCGTGCATAAATGGGCGTGCCTTCATTGAAGGTTGGGTATCGAGCTGGCACCTCTGTGTTTCATAAAAATCTACTGCCAATCATTAGCGGACCGGAGTTCCGCTGTGACAACCCCTTACCGGGAAAAGCCGAAAGACAAACAACAACAACATTCTAGCAACTTTCTAAGTTGCTAAGATCAATGTTTAAAATGTGTCCCTATTTTTGGGCCTTTGCACCCCTATTTTGTCAGCCTTTGTCCAGATTTCTTGTGCTAAGAGGTTGAGAGGTATGATAAATCTGTTTTAAGCACGTGTTAGTTAAGCCAATATCTATTTTGTTTCTTACAATATTTTGTAATTGTATAATAGCATCAAAAATAGCAGAGACTCCAGCAAAAACAATATTCAAAAGCAATGTTAGTAATATAAAGTTGTACTGAGTACATAATACTACAAATGAAACCCAAGTTTAAAATGTATGCATAGTTATGCAAATTACAAATACTTATTATAATTCTAAGTGTTTTACAACTGCATTCTAATATCAAGTTGCAAGTGTACTAACAAATGACTGAAGGTAAAAACAGTGCTAAAGGGGTTAAGAAATGTACTATGGTCTACAGAGTCTGGAATACCCAGAAAGAAAAAAGTAAGAGATTTTGTTTTATGTAAGCTCAGATCTTCCCCGGTTAAGATGGGTAGTTACAAGGAATGTTGGAAAGATAAAATATTACTGGTACTAAAATTTACAAAGTCAAAAACAAGACTGGTTGCCAGGCCAGGTTCACTTATGTGTTTCTAAAACATTATCGTTACTAAGTATTCATGTGCAGCACTAAGCAAAAGGCAAGAGAGTCTACCAAAACCCTATTTGGTAATTCTAATAAAACATCACAATTGTGTATACATGTCATTAATAATCTGTTTGCAGGTAAATGATAGAAGTAAAAAAAAACTCAGTTACACTGAGTACAACCAGTAGATGGGCCATGGTATGCAGTTCAAATAAATTATGCAAGTCCCTTGCCAACAACAAAGGGAGGTTACAGATACCTAATTTTACACTGATTATATAAACAGTACTGCAGAAGGGACTAAAATAAAGGTACAAGAAAAAACATATTGGTCTGTGTTAATGATTAAGTAATTATTAAAAGACAACCTATGCTTTTTTATTATCATCAAATGATTAGGATACCGTCAACATGTACAGCAGTGAAAAAAATACCAGAATTACATTTTAATGTTTTGTAATGTTTAATTAGCAGGCTTCAGTTTAATAATAAGTTTGTGAACTAAACTGAGTGTACATTACAACCCATGTATGTACAAATGCAAAAACATTCTATACAAGCAAGCATATGCTGTACAGGATACAGTTTAATATGTAAACAACATTCTTCAGTGTATAAACCATGTTTTCTACAACACTCTGTAAATCTGTGTAAATAAACAATTGTGCCATCAGGTTTTAAATTGTTTACAGAAATTGCTCCTCAATTCATTTGTATGTATAGTAACAAGTCAAAGCTTGACATTTACGGCATATGTGTTTATTCAAGGAACAAGGTTGCAATGCTTTTGCAATAAAATCCACAAGCACTGTCAATATTTTCACTAAAATCACTGTATAGAGCATCACTGTATAGCGTCATATTCAGCAATTGCAAAATATAGCTCATAACTGGTGGAACAATTTTACAAAATAGTCTTCAAAAGAAAAAGTTGTTAAATTGGATAATTCATCCAATCCTAATAATAATGCTTATCATTGTGGTGACAATATAAAGTGTTTTGAATTTATCTGCCTTTCTTCCTTTGTGGCAACCGGGTCCTGTAGCCATTGGGCAATATTCATTCTTGGTTGGACTTTGTTATTTTTTCTGAGTTTTTGTGGAGAGCTCATGGTGGAAGGAATGGATGCAGGAAGTTTTGCAGACACACTAGCACTTTTAAAAGATGGCTCGGATGATGCCCCTGTGACTCGGGCTGAATTTAAGCAAGTATTAACTCTTTTAATGCAACTTTCCAATAACATCCATGAAAAGAACGCGTAACTGAGTGCAGGGTTGCCTGGCAACCAACTACAAGTGCACAAGCACCAGAGGAAGCACGTCATTGGTACGACGCCAAACAACACGACCACCGTGGATGATGAACTTTTCTTGAATCCAGCACAGAGCAATGGTCAGATACCTGCAACGCACGCTAGAAATGATACGGCACATAGAATTACAACGGACGACAACTACAACAATTTCAACTTCAATGCTTGGACTGCTAAGCATTTTCACTTTAATCAAGGTACTGTCAGCTTTTGTACTAAGAACATTGACGACAATTACAACAGGTTTAAAGATAAGCTGTACGCGCTTAAAAATAATCAGCTTGAGATTGATTATCTCAGGGAATGCATGCAGTTTAATCGAGTCCCTAAGGTCTTTGGATTTTTAAATTCCCCAATAATGCACAACCAGGGACTGTTTTCTACGACCAATTATGTGAGGTGTTTGATAAAGCAGGGATTGAAATGCTCAAATTGATGATTTTGGACTATGAGTCAAAAGCGGACACTTTGCTGAAAGATTTAAATGTTTTGAACAACAGTTTGACTAATGACAATAACTTTAGTAGTGTTATGAAAAATTATGATAATGTATTTTTTGAAGTTGACCAGTACTGTGTGAAGGTGCTTAACAGGAAGATCAGAAAACTGGAGATAGACTTACTGGAGTACAGAGAAGGGAGAGCGTACCCAGCACCTAGAGGTGGGGGATGGAAGAACAGGGTAGACAGTGTCTTTGTAGATGGGGTGAATGAAATAAACAATAGTGGTAACTACTTGAGACCTGAAATTGAGGCTCCTAGGAGAAGCAAGAGATTAGCAGAAAAGGAAAGGAAGCAATCCTTTCAGGATTTTCACCATCCCTCTACAAGAGAAAAAAGGGGGGAGGCAGCAGTACAGAGGGTGGAACTGCCCCCCGAATTGACACTTGTTGAGACCAATCTCCCTAGTATTGAAAAACAGCATACAGATGGTAAACAGGTGATATTTAGAAAAGGTAATTTCACCATATTCAATTTCACAGAATTAAGTTTGACTGATGAATATTTTGAATTGTTTTCGAGGGGATTTCATTTTGTCCCCTCCCGTCCTTCTAACATTGCTAATACGCTTATTGATTTGAAATTGTTCATTAGGCAGGTGAACTTAGCCATATGTTTCAAGGGTCAAACCACTGTTAGTACAGGGTTGTCAAGAACAAGTGCATTCAACCCTCCTACACATCCCCTACTCAAAGTTTTTGAAGAGTTAGTTGAAAGGGATATTAGAAAAATTGAACAGGGTAGTAGTAATAGCTACCCCACTAACATTAGTTATAATGAAATAAGACTAATAGACCTTTTGAAACACGAAAAATGTAGAGTGATGAAACCAGACAAGGGGGGAGGTGTAGTGCTTATGTACACGGTGGATTATGACACTTATTTATTCAGGATGTTACAAGACTCAGAACAATATGAGTTATTGTCTTTAAATGAGATCAACATTGCACATGCTAAAATAGCTTATCATTTACATGATCATTTATTACAAGGCATTATTAATGAACATTTATACAACTACCTACATGTGGAAAAGCTGAAAATTCCAATAATTTTTGGCATTCCCAAGACACACAAGGGTATAGACCCAATTAAATTTAGGCCAATAGTGTCCGGAGCTGGAAGCATCACTGAACCACTTGCAAAATACATAGATTACACTGTAAAAAAGTTCTTATCTTCCATTAAGTACATCAACAAGGATTCTTGGGATATTCTTAAAGGAATTGACCAGCAGTTGTTTGACATGGACCTGTTAATGGTAACCATTGACATTGTAGAGCTTTTTCCAAGTATTCCCCATTCGGTAGGACTTGAATGGTTTAGTGAGGTATTAACTACCAAATCTGGCCTTGACAACAGCACTGTCAACTTAATTTTGGATATTATGGAAACTATTCTTGAGAACAATTTCATATATTTTAATGGTGAATTTTTCCGTCAAAAGAAAGGGGTTGCAATGGGGGCCCCCTTGTGCTTCCCTATATGCCAACTGTGTTTTACACCATTGGGAAGAGGAACATGTCTTCAAGAGTCAATGGACCAAGTTTATAGGGCACTACACGAGGTATCTTGATGATATTTGCCTCTTGTGGAAGGTTTCTAAGAATGAACTAGAATAATTTTTGACATACATTAACAGCAGTACTGAATTCTTGAGGTTCACCTATAACATCGACTTAGACAAGTTAAATTACTTGGATGTGACTCTGTATAAAGACTATAACAACCACTGTTTCCAATCTAGGTTGTATAGGAAAAGTACATTCTCGAATTCTTACCTGCATTTTGAGAATGGACACCCCTTCTATCAAAAAAGGGGATAGTTAAGGGGCAGATCATTAGGGCTTCAAGAATGTCTAGTACCCTTGAGAATTTTTTGAAAGAGGTTGTTACCATTGCAGTATTGTTTGAAGAAAAGGGGTACCCCAAAGCCTTGATCAACAACATGACGCAGGAAGTTTTAATAAATAGGGATTTGACGTACTTCCCCTTGTTAGGAACTGGTCTATCCAGTTCTAACCAAGTAATTAGACAAGAACAGTTTGAGTCTAAGAGTAATTTTATACACACCTTTTCCACTAGTTCTTCTAAGGTCGAACACATTATCTTGAAACATTGGCCTATTTTAACACTACATGAAGACATTAAAGATTATGTGAGGGACTACCCCCATTTTGTGAGGAAAAGGGATGTGAATTTAAAAGAACTTTTTGAAAAGAATGTAGGGGTTAAAGCAGGCAGTGGTAAGACGAAGACCAGCACTCACAAATGTGGAGCTTGTAAACAGTGTACGTATATGCTCAACCAGGACACACTTTTCATCCACTCTAAAAAATTCAGATTCAAACCTTCTGTATATTTCAATTGTGGAACAAAAGGAGTAGTTTATTTGGGGATATGTTTGAGTTGCCTCAGTTTTTACGTGGGTAAAACGGAAAGGCAACTGAGGAGAAGAGTCTATGAGCATCTGTATGACGTTTCTAGGGGCAAAGAAAACAATGCCTTTTTCAAGCATTCGCAAACTTGTGAGGATATGGCTTTGAAGTTTACGGTACTAGAGCAGGTGGCACCAGATTTAAGAGGTGGTAACTGGGAAGCCAGACTTGAATATCGTGAGTTATTCTGGCAACTTAAATTAGATGCAGGTAGGGCTCCTGGGTTGAATGATAACATTAGCATTAGTAGCATCTTGAAACTCAGAATGGCCTGGCTATAGTAGACAAACCCTTATTGTCACATAGGAGCAAAGTAGAGCTGTATGCTTCTCTGGATGTTAGGATAGGCTGATAATGGCATTTTTTTTCTACCCGTTTGGCACATCAATTTTGTGGGCAGTAACATGACAAATTTTATGACTGATTTTAATAATTTGGTTTATAGATAGAGATTTTTTGGTTTATTATTTATTGCCATATCCAGCATCATTTATTTAACAATGGTCTTACGGCTGACAGTCAGACTAAATGTGATGTAATTCCACTTTAAATAAGGGTGGGGGTATTATGGGTATGTGATGTATTTTGAACTATTTAATGGCTGCTTATTTAATTACATTTTTACTTCTGAAGAAGCTCAGTATTGACCGAGCGAAAGCGCTTGAGACAATTGTTTTGCTGTTTTTAGCAGTTGGTTTGACTGTTATTTTAACACATTAAAGTGTTTTGAATTTATCTGCCTTTCTTCCTTTGTGGCAACTGGGTCCTGTGGCCGTTGGGCAATATTCATTCTTGGTTGGACTTTGTTATTTTTTGTGACAATATAAAACTTTGTTAACTTGCTGTATCAAAAGAAAACTGAAGGTTTTGTTTCCTAATGTGTTTCACGTATATTGTAATACCAAAGGGTATATAACTATGTAGACTGTTTTGTATTTTAAAACAAAAAGGGAAAATTGTTAGATATATACTTAGACATATGTATACTTCTGTTTAATAATATATATATATATATATATATATAATACTAGT